>NC_025690.1:23751487-23753390 GCF_000633955.1 Camelina sativa
TGTGTGTTTTTTTTTTTTTTTTTGCAGTAATACAGATTAAAAAAATGATTAAGTTTTCTTAGTAACACAGAACTTAGTTCGTAAAAACCTTTCATCAACTGTATTCTATATATATAATAAGTATTCTTAATAACACTGACTTTAATATGCAAAAAAAGTTATAAGCTTCCAATTTATTTTCCAACTATGTTAGAAATAGAAAAATAAGATGCAAAATCAACCCATACTTGAATTTGAATTATTCGTCTTTATTAGAATCCAAAATATAAAAGAAATTTACTCAGTATTTAAAGTAAAAACGACATAATAAAATCTTACTGTTGGTTTTTAAGGTTTTTGTTTCTCTGAAGACACATGTTTTGGTAGATAATATGATAATGATATCATATATGTACACATAAACTTTCTTATAAGCAAAATGCATCACGTACGTAGTTGAATTATTTTAATAAAAAGTACCAACAGTTAAATTTATTATTTGAAAAGAAAACAGAATTGCTCGGCTTACTTTTTGTTATTGGTTGTTGTTGTGAAAAACAACATATTGGACGTTTTAACATGTTGTTGGTTTACGTAAATCCTCTTATGATAGAAATTTAAAACGTCTAATATGTTATTTTTCACATAGAAACATATATCTACAATAACATGGTTTTGGATGATTTTTTTTTTGCATTCTAACAGTAGTATTGATATTTCACAGAGTGACACATACAATACAACCGGAGGCTATAACCTTCACGATCCTGGGTTTGTTCAAACCAGCAGCGAGGTTGTCCTAGGAGGTGCTATTTCTCCTTTATCTAGCATCGGGGGTCGCCGCCAGTTTGAGATAACTATTCTGGTTTGGAAGGTTGGTTTTTCTTTACCTTTTATGTATTTTATAAATTAAAATTCTATTATTATATTATCAGCATTTTTTTAATAATAGAAAATATAAACATTTCCAGGATCCCCGAAGTGGAAACTGGTGGCTGCGTGTAGGCACCGACTTGGCAGGATACTGGCCTAGGGAACTTTTCACCACTTTAGGCGATCATGCAGGGAAAATCGATTGGGGTGGAGAAATCATTGACTCAGAGAGCTTCGGACGACACACGAAGACGCAGATGGGCTCAGGGCGTTTCCCCCAAGAAGGGTTTGGAAACGCGAGCTATTTCAGGAACATACAAGTGGTTGATCACACTTGCAATTTCCAGCCGACCCCTGAGTTGTTTACACATGCAGATACTCCTTATTACGACATCAAGAACTTGCATAGAGATGAGTTGGGAACTCATTTCTTTTTTGGCGGACCAGGATTTGGCCATAGGCATTCAGGGGTCGTATCTCTTAGTTTGAGTCAGTTTTTTCTTTATTTATGTTTTAGTTTTTTCATTATCATTATCATTTAGTTTCTTTTCTTATTTATGTTTGTTCGGTTAAGGCTTTTGTGTAAAAACACTGTTTATACTTATGAACATATTGTAATACAATATCTTATATAACATTTCTGATCTAGTTAGATGAATGGTAGCACAGGTTATTTGTGACTGATCACCCCGAAGAACACTGATTCGATGATGATGATGATGATGGGCGAAGGTTATGATGATCGATAGAGAGAAATAGAGTAAAGAAGATGAATATGGTTTTTGATTCCTTGTATTACCAAAGTGTGCACTAAATAGGTCGTTGTTGCTTCTTCCTATTTAAAATACACCCTCTTTTAATACAACCCTGAATAAATGATTGCAATAGCCTAGATCTCCATTTGTGCTTCATGTGGAACATCAAACTAGCAAAAGTAAGATGCCTCAGGCATTTAACTAGCAACTCCTTTCTGTATCCCTTGGATTCACCAAACTCAATAATACACTTCCATTGAAGCTTGGTAAACAGGTTACATATTTTCTAATCATCA
>NC_025690.1:23753456-23779217 GCF_000633955.1 Camelina sativa
GGGGGGGGGGGGGGACAAATACTCTCTCTTTGTCACACTGAATCTCAGGGTCAATACCAAACATACTTTTAAAATGAGGTTGGTCACTGTAATTGTTGGTAAAGGACTGAAGGGAGCTCGATATTGGTCTGTGAGCGTACGTGTTTTGCAAGGACGATATAGTTAGTCCACATTCAAAACTATCAGTGTCTGTTTCCCACACAACCATGGGATGGCTTCAAGCACAGTACCACAAACTGAGGGTCCTCATGTGTCTCACGAAAACTAGTAGACATCGTGATGATGTAATCACCATCTTCATATCACAAACTAGATCATTACACAACAAGATCACCTTCTGGTGCCTCTTAAACCATTTCAAGTCTTATGCTTTTCCTCGTCTCTTTGATCAAAGTGACATGTTAAAATGTGTTGATGCTCTGGTGTTCTCTTCATGATGAGCAAAAACAAAACATCACTGCCAAAATTCAGAGTGTAAATCAACGATCAACAGCAATGTAACATGACACGCAACTTTGACAAATTTTCGGAGATAAAGCCTTAAAAGTCAAAAACTGATAAATAAATAAAAAAAAATTCATCTAAACGAGAAAACCTTAAACGGTAGCCAAATTCTACAACATAGCTCTATAAAACACACAAAAGGATCTTTTGAGACAAGAGTTTATGAGCACAACAGACATTGCTTTTAAAAGCCAAAGCCTAACATCTTTTAAACCCAACTGAAGTTCTCAAAACCAGATCAAATAAATGCCCCAAAATTAAAGCAGCAGCAACAGAGGATAAATTAGAGAAAATAACTGCACAGATCACAAAATACCCAAAATTTTAATTTCAAATTTCAATAAGAAAACCCCACAAAATAATCAAATCAAAGTTAGTCTTCAGCATACACATATATCAATCTCCTTCTGAGAAAACGTTTCGCACCTTAGCAACAAGAGAGCCACGACCTGAAAGATTAGAGATTTCGAAGACGGGAGAAGCCACGAACTGATGCTTCTTCGTCGGAGATCGATACTTTTTTCGTCGGATTTGACCAAAGAACAGTGGGGGAAGGAAGAGCTTAGTTAGTTAGGTTAAGGTCGAATCCATGGCAAAAATCCGTTTTGGGGGGGCCCATTAGAGTATTTCTGATGTAATTATTTAGTAAAGATAGGGGTATTTTAGTAAATTGCAATTTTCGGCTGAACCTGGTTCATTTGAATTGCATCTTCTAAACTCATCAGAATTGAGGAAAATTCCCGAAAAGAAACATCAAACTCATTTTTATTTGGAAGAAAACTACATGAAACTTTTAATCGTTTTCAGAAAAATACATCAATTAATTTTTTCGTATCAAATAATATCTAAAGTATAAAATGTTGGCAGATCTATATATACGATTTCAAACAAAAAATATTATTCCAATTTTACCCTTTGAAAGTTTTAATTATATTTGTTTAAAATTCAAAATAAATAATAAATTGATAAAAAAACTTTTTTTTTTCTTTCTTTTTGTTTATCTTTTTTAATAATTTTATTTTCTTCCTCTTTCTTTATCTTTTTTTTTAAATAATTTTTTTCCTCCTTGTTTATTTTTTTAAAAACCTTTTTTTCCTCCTTGTTCATCTTTTTTTATATAATTTTTTTTTCTCTTTTTTTTATCTTTTTAAAAAAACTTTTTTTTCTTCCTCCTTATTCATCTTTTTCTATAAACTTTTTTTTCTACCTCCTTGTTCATTTTTTTTAGAAAAACTTTTTTTCTTCCTCCTTGTTTATCTTTTTTTTTAAAAACTTTTTTTTTCTTCTTCCTTGTTCATCTTTCTTTTAGGAAGAAAAAAAAAGTTTTTTTAAAAATGTTTTTTTTTATCAATTTATTATTTCTTTTGAATTTTAAACAAATATAATTAAAATTTTCAAAAGGTAAAATTGGAATAATATTTTTTGTTTGAAATCGTATGTATGAATCTGCTAACATTTTATACTTTAAATATTATTTGACACGAAAAAATTAATTGATGTATTTTTCTGGAAACATTAAAAGTTCATGTAGTTTTTTTCCAAATAAAAATGAGTTGGTGTTTTTTTTTAAAATTTTACCGAATTGCAAAGTAACCCCAAAAAGAAGAGAAATCTTACTAAGAAATTGTGTCCGTGAGAGAATTAAAGGTAGAGCATCTGCGAATAAGTTTGTACGTACTACATGTTACTACCTCCAAATTAATTTGGTTTCTCATCGGCAAGTAAATAAAAAGGATCCCCAAATATTTTTATTAATTTTATTGTAGATGACTAAATTCTGTGTTCAATTAAAATCAATTGAACAACACATGCCCTAAGAAGATGTGAACTACATAGAGAAAATAAAACCAACACGATTAAACAAAACCCTCCCAGGCACTATTATCGAGAAGCGTTATTTTTTCAATTCCTCCGACGCTGGTAGAGCTTCAGCTCGCCGGCGTCGGGACCGCTCTTCCATCTCTCGAATCCTTTGCATTTTTTCTCTTTGTTTTCTCTCCTGGTCTTTGCGTGCCCCCAGCTATCCCATGTTTCTTGAATCTTTCTTTCCTCCAACTTTACCCGACGAGCCTGCTTGTGACAGAGCCCGAAGATGGACCCGGTGAACCATCTATCACTTGCCCTGCTCACGCCGTCTTGAAGCTAACAGAAAAGGAATCTCGCGAATCCAAAGTTTACCCAAAGCTTAAATCTGGAAGCTGTCCTAAACCGCCAGCTAGTTCCCCGCCCACGAGAATCGTCAATGACTAACCCCACCGGATTACAAGTCTGCAACGCTTGAGTTGGCAAGGAAGTTGACGGTGGCGGCAAAAACCCTAATCCAGCTCCAGCTGATGGTTCCCCTTAGTGGATTTAGCCCATTAACCTCCCAGTCTCGGCCCATTAGTTCATATGCTACAATTCTAATTTTGCCAAACTGGACCAATGAAAACATGAAGAGGAACGACATTATGATCCTGTCTCCATGAAGCAGTGATTACCGTACACTCTTCAATCCTTCAGCTCCGTCTCTTCCCAAACCAAAACCTCTACAAGCATCTTTTCGCAACATCAAAGGTAGATTTTATGAAAGTAGAGGTGGGAAGAAGAACGACATAAGGTTGGTTTCAAATCCAACTCCTCCCTCTTCTCAACTCAGGTATTAATTTGGGTACCCGCCTAATTTAAAACCTATATTTTTTTTGTTACAGAAAACGGGTTCCAAGCCCAATTTTAAAGATAGATCTCAGGAACCCAATGGGTTTTAACCCATCTTTAACATCCTAGATGTCGTAGATAGGAGAGTTACCTATCAATGTCAGCCAAGCAAACATATTGTTGTAGTTGAACCAACAATAACGGTAACAATAACAAACATTCCTAGTAAACCATCCAGAGCATCTAATGACTATCACACAATGACACAAGTCGATACGAAAAAAAAAAAAAAAAAATTGTGATTTCATACAAAAAATTGTGAGAGGCTGATGGAGTTGCAATTTCAATGGAACTCCGAAACAAAAAAAAAAAAATGATTTGGAGAGCTATTGTTCTAATGTTGTTTGATCTCTTCATCTCATAACTCTGATCTCTATACACTTATCACTGTCTTTGGACAACACGTGTTTGCCCGCAACGAAACCACACAGAAAAAGAGACTATACTTCAAAGTAATATCGAAATAATTAAAGAGAATCAATCACCGAAGCATACAATAGTTTACCGTATATATGATTCTATACTATACATATTATAGTTATCATACCTCAACATTGGTTTACCTGATTATTGGTTTCTTCTACTCGGCATGTTCATGGAAAAATCACGCCAGAGAGAAGAAGTAAGAAGCATTACTGAATTTTAATTCCTTGAAAGAGAGAGAATGAGATTCATCGTTTTTTGAATTTCAGGAAATTTCTCATGTGGTAGAAGATTTGGAGACCATAATTTGGGGTTGAGATGTTAGAGGAGGAGATGATGGTGTTTAAGATACATCTTGCTTCAATGCTTCGTTTCTGTTGAGAATCGTATATATATTTTAAGGGCTAGTAAGTTTGGCTTAAAATTATAATTGGTTGGGGGAGGAGACTGCATGTGTTATCTTCTATATATCTCTTAATTAGCTCATTATTTTTGCCCATTCTTACTATCAAGAAACTGAAAAGCAATAATTAAGAAAGTTCACTTTTTATATTATGAAATCACATACTATAAGAACACATAACTTAAAGCTTAAGTCACCAATTACTTATGAATATAGCTAGTCGTGGCCTCGCGAGTACAACAACAACGTAGAAGATTTCCGATACAGTATCCATTCTTGTAACCCTTCTTCAAACTACAGTCATGGAAGCATGCATGATCATCTAATAAACCTCCACATTTGAAAATGCATGGACCAGATCCGCCCACTGCACATATATACAATTCCACATTAATAATATAATTCTATACATATATTAATATTGCTTTTGAAGTGATCAAAGATAATTGGAAAGTAACCAAAAAAAAAAAAAAAATTAAAAGAAACAACATACCTGATATCGCTAAAACGTTGGAATAAGAAAACGAAATTGTAAAGATTATTACAAGAAAAAGAGTTATAGAGGAGAGATTTTGTGAAGGATTGTTTATCTACTTTTCTACTATTGTATATTTTTTTTTAGTTGGATCTATATATATATATATATATATATGATAAAGGAGAGATTTTCATTTAGTTTTATTGTCTTTCAAAATGGAGAGAATCCCAAAACTACTATAACTGAATATATCAAAAGTTAATGTTGGAAATCATATTTGATTAATGTGATTATGGATCATGCATTGACTACATATATGATTATTTTTAAATAAATTTGACTACATAATAAATGTGAGCATGTTAGAAGCACAAGTACAGATATTTAGACAGTTTTATATAAATGGATATTTAAGCAATATAATCGATTTTTAAAAAAAATGTAATCTAAAATATTAGTATTTTGTAATCTTACAGTTTAAAGCTTATTTTACCAATATTTTTAATGTTGCCAAATTTGATCAGTTTATGATTTTATAAATGTGTAAGAGAAATAATATGTTCATTCATTCCAGTGCATAAAATGTATAAACATCACTTGAGGCGAGGGGGAGACATGAGCTTTCGTCAAAATAAGTGCTGACGTAATTAGATCAAAATACTAGCGATTATTTGAACTATGTAATTAAGGCCCATATTGTAAATGTTGAGTAAGGCCCATAATATTAATTAATGATCTGATTATTTTAATCAATATAATTTTTTTATTTGTTATGAGGGGGTATTTAAGTATGATTTAATTTTAGTATTAATAAGAACCTTTTTTTTTCTTTGGTATCAGTAGGGTATTATTTAATTTCAGTATTCTTTTAATCAGTATGAATTAATTTCAGTATTAATTTATCTACTCCTTACCAAAAAAAAAAAAGATTTTATCTACTAAACAGATGTATTATTAAAGTTTATGATATATGGTTTTGGAGGAAATATTTGTTCAGTCTCTACTTTTCTTTTTATTGAATATAGATAATTTGTTATAAGTCTTGGGAAAGGTTTTTTTTTATGTATTCGATGAATAAAATTCGTGTAAGAAACATATTGACCAGAGGACATGTTGATAAATTCGTGTAAATATTAGTAACATATTAATATCAGATGTCACAATTGTATATGTTTATTAGGTTTGTGTCAACGGTTAGGCCTCTCTCTCTCTCTCTAAAAACGATTTTTAGAAATCATAGCACTCTAATTAAGTAAAATAACTTAACTTAAATTGTAATTACTTCATAAAATAAATAATTAAATATTAGCCTTTTTCCTCTCTCTCTCTCTCTCTCTCTCTCTCTCTTCTCTTTCTCAGTTTTTGTTTACTGGGGGGTTGTGTAATTTCCCGGCAACGGAAGGAGGAGGAGGAGGAAGAGTGTAAGCAATAAATTCCTCTTCTTCTACGAAAACATTTGCCCTCTCTTCTCTTCTCTTTTTTTTTTTTTTTTGCTTCTCCGATTCTTTCCCTTTCTGTTCTTGTTTTGTTCTCCGACTCTTAAAGCTTCTTCTTTTATTTTTATTTTTATTTTTTTCCTCTTGTTAATGGTTTCCTCCATCATCGCAGGTACTACTACTAACTTATTTACTCAATTTCTGCAAAATCGGTTTGATTTTTTTTGTGCGTTATGATTCATATGAAGTTTTTGTATTCCTTTATTTGTTTGATTTCTCCTCGTCATGTAGCTTGATTATGATTGTTCTGGGCTTTTTTAAAGCTTTGATTTTTTAGTTTCTTTCAACAGTTGATGTTTTGTCGCCACAAGCAACAAAAGTTTCTCTTTTTTTTGTTATTGTTGTCTATTCATCAAGTTGACCAACGTAACTGAAGAGATTTCATGGTTTTTTTTGCTTCGATTCTGTTTCTGCTTGTTTATGTCTTGGTTAGGAAAGACAACAGTAGTAGTAGCTTGTGTTATATCATAAGTTCGAGAACTCCTCATGATCTTAGGAAGTAACTGTTCTGTTTTCATGTGAATTGTCATAGGATTCACATATATAGTTGTCTCTGGTTGTTTTGTTTGCAGTTGCAGAAGGCAAAAAGATGGAGCTAGAACCCAAGGAATCACTATCTGCTGGTATCATAAGATTCTTTCTTTGTTTCCTTTTTTTTTTTTGGTTCTTTTATTATTTGATATCTAATTTATTTGGCTATTGTGAAATCTAGACATGCCATCTTTGCTGAGTAGATCATCTGAGACTTTTATTGGAGGCACTAGATATCGTTCTGCAAGTGATCTCAGCATGTTCTCAAGCTCATTGCCTACACTTTTTCATGATAAGCGTATGTCCTAGCTTCTTTTAGTGATTCAGTATGATGGAATCTTGATTTACCTGGATTCACTCCTAATATCTTTTTGTTTTCTTTTTGACAAACTTGCAGTGAATATGACTGATTCAGATAGTTGGCTCTCCTTTGATGATAACTCACCCATTCTGAACAAACTTGCCATAGGAAACTCAGAGAAAGATTCTTTGGAAGATGTTGAACCCGATTCTTTTCTCCCTGAGGATGAGAATGAGCTTCTTCCTGGCCTTATTGATGAGCTTAATTTTACCGGGTTGCCTGATGAACTTGAAGACCTCGAAGAGTGTGATGTATTTTGCACGGGAGGGGGTATGGAATTGGATCTTGAATCCCAAGATAATCATGCTGTTGATGTGTCAGGGTTGCAGATATCTGATCGCGGTGCTGCAAATGCATTTGCTCCTCGTAAACGTGCCAATACGTCTGGCAGAGTTTCAGTAGAACATCCAAACGGTGAACATCCTTCAAGGACATTATTTGTAAGAAATATCAACAGTAGTGTCGAGGATTCTGAGTTAAGCGCCCTTTTTGAGGTAACGTATACTTTTCTTGTCGAATTCTTATTAGTCTCAACTCATTTAATATCGAGGCTAGCTTGCACTTGCTGACGTGATTTCTACTTGTCACCAGCCCTTTGGGGAGATCAGAAGTTTGTACACTGCATGCAAAAGCAGGGGTTTTGTTATGATATCCTACTATGATATTCGAGCTGCTCATGCCGCAATGCGTGCACTACAGAACACACTCTTACGAAAAAGGACGCTGGACATACACTTTTCCATTCCTAAAGTATGGTCTAGGAGAACTATTCTTGCTTTGAAGTCTCAGTTTTTCTTTAGTACTTTTCTAATCATCAGGTTACTACCACATGATAGGAAAATCCGTCAGAGAAGGATATGAATCAAGGAACTCTTGTGATTTTTAATGTGGACACAACAATATCGAATGATGAGCTCCTTCAGCTGTTCGGTGCTTATGGTGAAATAAGAGAGGTAATTTATGTTTCTTAGGCCAACTTGTATTTTTAAATGTGCATATGCTATGTCTTTACGTCTAAGATAGTCTTCTCTTTGTTTGGTATTTAATGTATCAAATCATCCACTGATTGATTCTTTGTTTGTAAATGCAGATTAGAGAGACCCCGAACAGGAGATTCCACAGGTTCATTGAGTACTATGACGTTAGAGATGCAGAGACAGCCCTGAAAGCACTGAACAGAAGCGAGATAGGTGGTAAATGTATAAAGCTCGAACTTAGCCGCCCTGGAGGGGTTCGTCGACTGTGAGTTGCCTGCACTTTGTATATTTTCAAGAACTGAGTATTCTTATATACACACAGTGCACTGAAACTATATGTATGCAGCTCGGTTCCATCACAAAGTCAACAAGATTTGGACAGACACGAAAATTTCTTCAATCAAGTAGGCTCACAAGTTGCTAATTCCCCACCAGGTAATCTCATATTGATCATTTCTTTTTTTACTCCATTGGTTAGCTTGCCTTGTCGGGGATTCATTCAATCTACTTCACAGGTAACTGGCCAATTGGTAGCCCAGTGCAGGGCTCTCCTTCGCATGCCTTTCCAATGCCACATGGTCTAGGAATGGTCAGGCCAGTTAACTCAGATAATATGCCTGGACTTGCTTCAATTCTTCCTGCTCATCCCTCTAGCTTTCATGGGTTTTCACCAGTCAATAATAATGACCAAGGGCTATTGAATCATCCAAACCAAACTATCCTGAACAAGGGTTTGATGCACAACGTTTCCTATGGGCAACCCCATTCATTGCCAGAGCATATAGCAGGGGGGATTTCCAACTCCATGAGGTTTGCTGCTCCACACACCTCAGGATTTGGGACTTCATCTGATCACCGCTATCGCTGGGGAAGCCCTCCTCAGCATATGAATTATCCTGGTTACACTGGAATGTCTTCATCATCATCATTTTCTACTGAACGTCCTTTCCCTGTCAGGAGTGGTCTTCCATTTGCTGAGAGACAAGTTTCATTGCTTGGAAAATACCAGCATCATGTGGGCTCTGCTCCCTCAAGCATTCATTTTAATACCCATATGAATCGCTACCCAGGATCAACAGAGATACCCCTTGGATTTGGTGATATGGGAATCAGCAAAAACTACATCAATGCTCATAGAAAACAAGACTTTGGTGTTAGTCTACCGGGAAACTATAGCGAACGGGAATTCACTGGCTTTGGCATGTCTTCAATGCCTACAGTTCCTTTCGGTGGGAGTAGAGGGTTTCAATCAGTAAGGCCTGAATCTTCTGCTGAGCAGGGTAGGATCCATAACCAGGAGACTCACAATCAGAATCAATTCATAGATGGTGGGAGATATCATATTGACTTAGATAAAATTGGTAGTGGAGATGATATGCGGACTACATTAATCATTAAAAACATCCCAAACAAGTAAGCGTTATATTTTGATCTCAATCTAAGATCTTCTTTAAGGTATACTTTGTTATATGTTTTAACTCTCAAATGCTTTGTTTTATAAGGTATACTTACAAGATGCTGGTGGCTGAAGTTGACGAAAAGCACAAGGGAGACTATGACTTCCTGTGCTTACCTATAGACGTTAAGGTACTATACTGTAAGAGAGTGGACTCATGATGCTTTTGTTTGACCTGAGAACTTACTGACGATCTAGATTTTTCCTGGATACAGAATAAATGCAATATGGGTCACGCTTTTATCAACATGGTGTCTCCATTGCACATCGTTCCCTTCCAACAGGTTTTACCGTTTTTTTTCTTCACTATAAGCATGAGGTTGACCATATAAGAAATGTTTGTATTGTATTTATCAAAAGAGAGTAGCTACAGCTATATATAATACCAAACAGAGGAACCTAGGGTTAATGTATTTACAAAGAGATCCCTAAACTTATATACTTCTACTCTTGTACTCTAATAGACCATATGGTAATTTTCGGTTCAGTGGCTTGAGATTGTTATAGTTAACAGATACTCATAATGTGTGTTTCTGCAGACCTTCAATGGTAAAGTATGGGAGAAATTCAACAGTGGGAAAGCTGCTTCATTGGCATATGCAGAGATCCAAGGGAAGTCTGCTCTTGCTTCATACATGCAGACTCCAAGTCATATGAAGGAAGAAAAGCAATTGTTTCCAGAAGTCTCCCACCATGATGAGGGTCAAGACTCCAATGATCACGTAAGTTATTGGATACAAATCCTCTGTTTCTTGATAAATGGATGCAAAATGCAGTCTCTTTAGAGTCTAAGTCCACCAATTTGAACTTGTATTTATGGATCACACAGGAGCAACTCTTTTCAAGCATTTGGAACATAGCTGTGCCTGATTCAGATTGGTCTTACACAATGGATCTTATCGAGAATCCGAGAGAAAACGGTAACTCCAAGAACGTTGCAGAAGAGTCGTCGTAAAGCCCCACTAGCTGGAAACTCTAACCCACCATCAATGGTAAACTAAGTGTACAGATCTGGCGCAGTTATGGAAGAAACAAATGTACAGTATTAAAGCTTGTTTTTCCCACGGAACAAAGTAACCGGGTTTTAGGGATTACTTCACGCCACAAAAAAAAAAACCCGATCTAAAGACATCCCTATTAGTACATTACGATTTATTCAGAACTTGTCCTTGTCAGTAATGTGTATATATAACATCCTCTTGCGTGTACATTATCCTTTCCATGTGAAAGACATGATCAGAATTTAGTTGTCCATTACAACAGATTCGTTATATGTCTCTGCCTCAATTCGTTACCATTACAAAACCGTTACACGACTTTATCTCTATGTAGACACCTGTCCATTGTGGATCAATGGCGGATCAGACTCTTCTTCAACCTTTCCAAGCCACCAAACCCACTACCGAAAGCTCAACATCGGAATCAAAATTAAGTATTCTTCTACGGATTTTCACTGTAATTCTCGTTGGAGCAATCTCCTTGTGGGCAAACCATGAGGCTTCAAAAGGTTTCTCCATAAGTATCATCAACGATGCTAAAGATTCTCCTTCCGGTAAAAGATTCGCCCTTTTCTTCGAATCTGATGACACCGCAGTGCGGATTTTGCTTGATACGAGCTAATTTGTAGAGAGGTTTCTCTACGAGGGTGTTCCTCATCGTCTCCGGAAGCCTGTAAACCACGTGACGGTCAGATTCTGTGGAAACAGCAGTGATAAAGTCGACAAGTTTCTGGTAACTTCAGGTGCAAGTCATGGAGAGTATGTGATCAGATTAAGCTCATCGTCTTTAATGGAAAGAAGCAACGCTGTGGAATCTGCATTGCAACGTTCTATGGTTAGGATATGGCTATGGGGAGACGAGTCGGGAGCTTCGCCGGAGCTTGTCGCCGGCATGGTGGAGTATTTGGCCGTGGAGGGACGAAAACGTAGTCATTTTGGTATGTTAGGTGGTGGTCATTGGAAGGATAAGGAGTCTAAGTCTGTGTCTGTGGTTAGCTTCTTGGATTACTGTGAACGACGTAGCGAAGGGTTCATCCGACGGCTGAACCATGGGATGAGACTTAGGTGGAATGATCGGACGGTGGATCTTGCTTCGAGTGGTGCGTGTGATTCACGTAACGATGTGTTGCGTGAGCTTAAGATGGACGACAGTGGGATTGATTATTGAGAGACGAACATGATTGGTTCTCGTATTGTCGTGATGCACACATGGTTTCCACGTCATTATTTATGTGTATATAATTCAACTTCTTTAAAATTTTATCGGAAAATTGATATTTTCTTTCTCTCGAGTGAATACAAGTTTAACAGTGATGAAGTTTACATATGTTTGGTGACTTTGGTCTTGTTGATTAATCATTATTGGAGCAAAATATTGGTGAGTGGAAACTTCTGATTTTGTTAGTACTATCAAATAGACCAAGTTTTTGTCCAACAAGAGAGTTGTACTTGTAAGTTGTAAGAATAGGATTAGGGGGACATAGGGACCTATATATAATATTTTTATGAGCTAGTAATTTGCAGTGTCAGTATCAAAAGGTCATAGTCACACTAATCAAGGTTTAATTTAGTATTGCAGACTAATCAAAGGTTTTGACCTCATCAAATACATTGGATTAGATTTCTTTATGTTAAGTTCAAATATCTTTCGGTTCAAAATTATAAAATTTCTCAAATTAGTCATCTTAAGGAAAATGAAGGCAGAATTACCTAGTCAAATGTTACTCTTTCTGAATGTATGACTAATGCATATTTGGGCTATTTGAGTTGGTTCATGTCGTTCAAGAAGTTTAAATAAAACAAAAAGTAATAAAAGTTTGACCATTGAGTTACAGAGTAGCATATGTTTTCATTCTTGCTAATTTCTCACTTATTAGCAGGCCTAGCTAGCTTTGAGAACATTCCTAAAAAGGTTGAGATTATGCTTCTTTTGGCACACACATTATAGTTTCACTGCAATCAAAATTAGGTTGATGATTAAAATTTTGAGATTAGTCGTATGTTTCCTTATTGGAGTTTGATCTTGTAGTAGAGAGAGTTGTAGCAGAGTTTGATCTTTTAAGCTAAGTCTCATACTCATCTATGTCTAAGCCAACATATATAAACCGGATTTAACCGACTAAATCTGTTAGGGAGAAGAAACCGAAATTTGGTTTTTGGCTTATATATATATATATATAATTGAATTAAACCTCAATTCCTTTGAAAAGTTCACTCAGTTCAACTCTCGATTTATGATGCAAGACCATGTTAACAAATAACAATCATGCTCTTTTATAATCTCGTAGATTGTTTCCCAAAGGTCAAAAACTAAGAAAATAGAAAGGAACATTAGCGTATTTATAAAATACGACAAGTCGAGTTAATATGCCTTTAATTTAATTTGAGTTACAATTTACACTAAGGCAGAAATCTTTGTACATTCTCAAAGACTAAGGAAGTGGGAAAAAAAGAGAGAAAGATTGGGTTAATAAATTCTCTTTAAACCGGTTTTAACAGATTTAAAACTGAATCGGAGAAAAATAAACCGGTTATGGTTATTTGGCTATATAAACAGAGAAACAAAGATTGAATAAAAAATCGCAATTCATGTGAAAGATTGAAAAGATTCTCTTTATTCTCAAGTTTCTTTTTTTTTAATCTCTCTCTGGTCTTCTCTTTCAAACTAAACTCCATGACTACTACTAACGTCGCCGTTTCTAACCGCGACAAACGCCACAAACCACCGCAAGAAACCAACCAACCACCAATGTCGTCGCCGTCATCGTTTACGTCACTGCCACGCGACCTCGTTTTGAACATCTTAGTCCGCCTACCAAAACGGTTATACCCAATCCTCTGTTGCGTCTCCAAGAACTTGCGTAGTCTTGTTCTCTCGGATGAGATTCAAGAAACTCGATCTTCCCTCGGAAAAGATTCTCTTTATGTCTGCGTCAAGGACGGAACTATAGATGAAGAAAATATTTTTACCTATACGTATCACTGCCACTGGTTCAATCTCCGCAGGGTTGAGAAAAGTAACACTGAGAATGTCTTCGTCTCCGTCGATTTCTCTTTCCTTCCGGAGCATTGTCGTCGCTCTACTTCCGTCGTCGCCTATGGTCCTGAGATGTTCTTCATTCCCGGAACTAATCATTACTCAACAAGCTTTAGGATCTTTGACACCCAATCTGGAAATGTTCGTCAAGGACCTAGTTTGCTAGCCTATCGAACGTACAATTGCGTAGCACTAGTCGGGGGTAAGATCTATGTGATCGGAGGATGCATAGAAGGCGATCCTATAGCGGAAAGCTTTAATCTAAAGACGGAAGCTTGGGAACCAGCTCTGTGTCCCCATGACGAAGAGAGTCGCATATGGATCNCCAATCCTCTGTTGCGTCTCCAAGAACTTGCGTAGTCTTGTTCTCTCGGATGAGATTCAAGAAACTCGATCTTCCCTCGGAAAAGATTCTCTTTATGTCTGCGTCAAGGACGGAACTATAGATGAAGAAAATATTTTTACCTATACGTATCACTGCCACTGGTTCAATCTCCGCAGGGTTGAGAAAAGTAACACTGAGAATGTCTTCGTCTCCGTCGATTTCTCTTTCCTTCCGGAGCATTGTCGTCGCTCTACTTCCGTCGTCGCCTATGGTCCTGAGATGTTCTTCATTCCCGGAACTAATCATTACTCAACAAGCTTTAGGATCTTTGACACCCAATCTGGAAATGTTCGTCAAGGACCTAGTTTGCTAGCCTATCGAACGTACAATTGCGTAGCACTAGTCGGGGGTAAGATCTATGTGATCGGAGGATGCATAGAAGGCGATCCTATAGCGGAAAGCTTTAATCTAAAGACGGAAGCTTGGGAACCAGCTCTGTGTCCCCATGACGAAGAGAGTCGCATATGGATCCATGGGATAGGTGCTCCACTAGACAGAAAGGTTTGTGCTGTAAGCTTAGTCCAAGGCCTGACATGTTACGATACTAGAGATGGTTCTTGTGAGTCATCTGAGTTGCCTTTTGGAATATGGTGGAAGTCAGGAGTTTGCGTTATAGACAATGTGCTCTACGTTTACTTCTCTAGTTACGGTTTAATGTGGTATGACACTGAACTGAGGCTATGGAGAGTGGTTTATGATTTGGATCTTGGCAAACCTCAAGGCGTTGCAATGGCTGAATACTATGGGAAGTTGGCGTTTCTATGGGAGAAACCAAGTCTTCTTTTTCGTGGAAGCAAAGAGATTTGGTGTAGAATGATTGGCTTGGCTAGGAGTGAAGAAGGATTCAATGGAGCTGCAGAACCGTCTCAACTTCTCCGGATTGTTCCTCGCACCTTTAGTTTTCACCATTGTCTGTCGGTTGGTTGAACTCGAGATCTATTGTTGACAATAAATGTTTAGTACTCTCTTTGGTGTAGAATGATTGTTTTGGATAGGAGTGAAGTAAGGATTCATTAGACTGTAGAACCATCTCAACTTCTCGGTGTTGTTCCTCGAGTCGAGGCTTAATAGATTGCAGCATTATTGTCTTTCTCTTTAGGTTGATACTTGATTGTAAATGATGATATTTTCGTTACTCATTTGATTAAGTTTCAATACAGTTTGCATGTAGTCTCCAGGATTATGAATGTGCTGCTGCACTTAGCAAGTTTTGTGTGATTGTATTTTCACTCGTCAGGTACATAGGAGTTGCTGCTGTTTCTCTTGTCTCTGTCTACTAAACCGAATCTACAGAGCAAGTTTATATTTCATTAAAGATTCTTCTTCAGTCTATGATGCAAGACCATGTTAACAGTCATATATATGCTCTTTTATAGTCTCATAGATTAATTGTTTCCTTAGGGTCAAGAACTAAGAAAATAGATAGGAGCAATAATATATTTATAAAGAGTGCAGGTAAAAAATACGACAAGTAAACGAACCATCGAGTTAATGCTTTTTGAGTTACAATTTACACTTACGGCAAAACCTTTGTATCTCAACAAAGACTTAGGAAACAAAAAGAGAGAAAGATTGGGTTAATTCTGCCATGTATTTTGGCTGCTTACTCAAAAATCTAAATTTCTCACTGGCTTTGGTATCTTTAAAATATTTTTAGTGTGTTTCTTCTATGAAAGACTTTTTGGGATCAAATGTGCACATTTAGTATGAATAGTTACTGTATACAAGTTCTTACTGAAAACAGAGTCATTGTATACAAGTTCTTACTGAAAACAGAGTTATTGTATACAAGTTCTTAGTTCTTACTGAAAACAGAGTTATAAAAGCTAAGTCGAATACCAAAAAAGTTATAAACCGGTTGTAACAGATTAAAACTGAATCGGAGAAAAATAAACCGGTTATGGTTTTTTTGGCTATACATAAACGGAAACACAAATTGAAAGATTAACAAGATTCTCTTTTATGATCTCTAGTCTTCTCAAGTTCTTTTTTTTTTGTTTAATCTCTCTTTAGTCTTCTCTTTCGAACTAAAACTCCATGACTAACCTCGTCGTTTCTAACGACGATGAACCACCGCAAGAAACCAACCAACCGCCGATGTCATCGCCGTCATCGTTTTCTTCACTGCCACGCGACCTCGTTTTGAACGTCTTAGCCTGCGTACCAAAACGGTTATACCCAATCCTCTGTTGCGTCTCCAAGAACTTGCGTAGTCTTGTTCGCTCGGCTGATATATACAAGACTCGATCTTCCCTCGGAAAAGATTCTGTTTATATCTGCTTTATATCTACTCAGACCTATCACTGGTTCAGTCTCCGCAGGATTGGGAAAGATACAACTGAAAATGTCTTCGCCTCCGTCGATTTCTCTTTCCTTCCTGAGCATTGTCGTTGCTCTTCTTCCGTCTTTGCCGTTGGTCCTGAGATTTTCTTTATTCCAGGAACTAGTAATGCCTCATCAAGCTTTAGGACCTTTAACACCCAATCTGGAAAGGTTCGTCAAGGACCTAGTTTGTTAGTGAACCGAACGTACAGTTGTGTAGGACTGGTTGGAGGTAAGATCTATGTGATCGGTGGAAGCAGAGGAGACGGTGTTTCAGCGGAAGTATTTGACTTAAAGACTCAAACTTGGGAAGAAGCGCTAATCCCTGAGAGACAAGGGCGTTTCACATGGATCACTCCGGCAAAGGTTTCAGTAGACAGGAAGGTTTGTGCTTTAAGCTTTCATCATGGCATGACTGCTTATGATCCTAGAGATGGTTCTTGCGAGACGTTTGAGTTGCCTAATGACAATTGGTGTAAGACAGGAGTTTGTGTTATAGAGAATGTGCTCTACGTTTACTTCTCTAGATTTGGGTTAATGTGGTATGACACTCAACTGATGCTATGGAGGGTAGTTTATGATTTGGATCTTGGCAAACCTCAAGGCGTTGCAATGGCTGAATACTATGGGAAGTTGGCGTTTCTATGGGAGATGCCAAGTCTTCTTTTTCGTGGAAGCAAAGAGATTTGGTGTAGAATGATTGGTTTGGATAGGAGTGAAGAAGGATTCAATGGAGCTGCAGAACTGTCTCAACTTCTCCGGATTGTTCCTCACAGCTATAGTCTTTACCACTGTCTGTCTCTTGGTTAAACTCGACATCTATTGTGGACGATAAGTGTGTAGTACTTTCTTTGGTATACAATATGATTGTTTTGGATAGGACTATAGGAGTGAAGTAAAGGTATGATTTGACTGTAGAACCATCTCAACTTCTCGGTATTGTTCCTCGCGACTATAGATTGCTGCATTGTCTCTCTTTCGGGTCAATCATGATAGATATAATGTTGATACTTGATGGTGAAGGATGATGTTTCCGTTAGTCATTTAAAAAATACATATATCAATACAGTTTGTGTCTACAGAATTATGAATGTGCTATGCTGCTTAGCAAGTTTTGTGTGACTGTATCTCACTCAGTTACATAGGCGTTGCTGTGTTTCTCTTGTCCCTTTCTACTAAACCGATTCAAATGGAAAACCGAAACTGTGTATCTACTAAACCGAATAATACTCTGTTTTTTGGTTTCCTACATTTTAAATTAAAGACTCTTTTTTCCAATGTCAAAGATGAAGCTCTTTGATAACCTCTAAGATTGTTTCTTTTGAGGGTTCAAGAACTAAGAAAGACGTAACACTAATTAGACCTAGTATCTAGGTAGATGAACTTAATATTTAACCGATTAAAAACTGAATCATAGAAAGAAAAAAACCGGTTTGTGGTTTTTGGCTATATAAACAGAAACCAAATTGAATAAAAATCTCAATTCCTCTGAAAGATTCTCATTCTCCAAGTCTTGTTCCCCTTCAAACTATAAGCGCCATGATGTCTCACCTCGCCGCTTCTAACGCTGACGAACCACCGCGAAAAACCAACCATCCACCGTCGTCTTCATTGTCTTCGCCGTCATTGTTTTCACTGCCATTGGACATCGTTTTGAACGTCTTAGCCCGCGTACCAAAACGGTATTACCCAATCCTCTGTTGCGTCTCCAAGAACTTGAGAAGTCTTTTTCGCTCGCCTGAGATTCAAGAGAATCGATCTTTACTCGGAAAGGATTCTGTTTATATCTGCTTCATGGACGGAACCTATCGTTTCATATACGACAACTGGTACGCAGCGTACGCTCTTCGCAGGACTGAGAACAGTACGACTGAGAATCTCTTCGACTCGATAGACGACTTCTCGTATCCTCCCGAGCCTTTTCTTTCTTCTCACATGATCGCCGTTGGTCCAGAGATCTTCTTGAATCCCGGATGCGACACTCCTTCATCAAGCTTATGGATTCGTGACACCCGATCTGAAGAGTTGCGTCAAGGACCTCGTTTGTTAGTGACGCGACGGTACAACTCCGTGGGACTAGTTGGAGGTAAGATCTATGTGATCGGAGGATGTAGAGACGGCGATATTCCAGCGGAAAGATTTGACCTAAAGACGCAAACTTGGGAAGCAGCTCCGACTCCCGATGAAAAAGAAAGTTGCATATGGAAATATGGGGTAAATGTTACACTAGACAGAAAGGTTTATGCTCTATGTAATCGTGAAGTGACTACGTATGATACTAGAGATGGTTCTTGTCAGAGATCTGAAATGCTTAATGATGAGTGGCTGGCCACAGGAAAGTGCGTGATTGACAATGTGCTTTACGTTTACTTCTCTAGATTCAGGTTAATGTGGTATGACTCTAAACTGATGCTATGTAGAGTGGTTTATGGTTTGGATCTTGGCAAACCTCAAGGCGTTGCAATGGCTGAATACTATGGGAAGTTGGCGTTTATATGGGAAGAAGAAAAACGAAGTACTGTTAGTAGTGAGGAAAGCAAAGGGATTTGGTGTAGAATGATTGTTTTGCTTAGGAGTGACGTAGGAATCCATGGGACTTCAGAACCTTCTCAACTTCTCGGGACTGTCCCTCATGGTTATGAAATGTGTCATTGTCTGTCTCTTTCGGGTTAGACATTGTTGATGGCGAACATCTAGTACTACGTACTTTCTTTGGTCTTGGGTAGGAGCCAAGAAGGGTTCATGTAATGTAACGGCAGAACCTTGTCAACTTACTTAGGCTATATAGATTTCAGTACCTGTCTCTTTCATAAAACTGATGAATATTTGAATGTAGTTGATGATGAGATCAATACACAGGTTTCTTTACATATTTGAAGGAAAGTATTCAATATTGGAAAGATTGGCAACATAAATGAAATTTTAGTACCAGTAAAGTATACTTTTCCTTTTATTTTATTTTTTTAAAAGAAAACAAAATCGTCAAATAAGATTTTGGGGTACAGAAATAAAGTGTAAGGAATCAAACTGAAGTTACTCTTTTTGTTACGTTCAAATCTCTTTCGGTTCAAACTTATAAAATTTATCAAATTAGTCATCTATGAAGGAAAATTAAGGCAGAATTACCTAGTCAAATGTTGTTACTCTTTCTGAATGTATGACTAATGCTTATTTGACAACCAAAAAAAAAAAGACTAATGCATATTTGGGCTAATTGAGTTGGTTCATGCCGTTCAAGAAGTTTTTTTAAAAAGTAATAAAAGTTTGACTTGTGAAAAAGAAAAAAATATTTAATATTATTGGAAATAAAGGCAACATAAATGAAAAAAAAATGAACTTTTAATGTCAGTAAAGTATAGTTTTCCTTTTATTTTAAAAAAATATTAAAAAACAAAATCATCAAATAAATTTTTGGGGTGCAGAAATAAAAGTGTAAAAGGAATCAAATATTGTCAGCCGAAAATAAATTAAAAACGTGGGCTTTTGGGAGAAAAGATATTAAAAAAAAAAAAAAAACACTTTAAACCCTCTTTTGTTTGGGTGTATCCGATTCCGTAGCAAACACATCCGAACTCTTGCACGGCGGTTCAGTAATGTCTGAGAACGCAGCCAACAACAAGAGCATCATGGAGACCAAGATTTGTAAAGACGCCATCGTCTCTGAATTACAGAAGAAGAAAGTTCATCTCTTTTACTGCTTAGAGTGCGAAGAGCTTGCTCGCAATATCGCCTCTGAATCTGACCATATCACTCTTCAATCCATCAACTGGAGGTGATCTTTCTTCCCCCTCCCTCATTTTCTCCGTTCTCTTGTTTGAGTTTCTGAATGATATATCTTTGGTTGGGTTTATGTGAGTTTAACTTCAGTAAAAATCGTATCTTTATTCTGAAATTTGGATTCAACTCTGCTCAAAATATTCCCTTTTTTTGTTGTTCTGCTCCAGATTCTGTGTTTTGCTTTGATATTTGTGGCTTATATGTATTGGATTGGATTGTGTTTGGTCATTTTTAGAATGTGAATTGATTTGGTCATTTGCTATATATATGCTTTCAGGAGTTTTGCTGATGGATTCCCCAATTTGTTTATCAACAACGCACATGGCATCCGAGGACAGCACGTTGCCTTCCTTGCTTCATTCAGTTCTCCTGCGGTTATCTTTGAGCAGATCTCTGTTATTTACTTGCTCCCTCGCTTGTTTGTCGCTTCCTTCACTTTGGTGTTGCCTTTCTTCCCCACTGGCTCTTTTGAGAGAATGGAAGAGGAAGGAGAGGTAGCAACTGCTGTTACCATGGCAAGGATTGTCTCTAATATCCCCATTTCACGTGGAGGTCCGACTAGTGTTATCATCTATGACATCCACGCTCTGCAGGTTTTGTTTATTTACTTCTGATATATCTCCAGGTTTTGCTACATTTATTTGTGGAATTCAGGTTTATCACTCTCTCTCTCTCTCTATGTATATGATTAATGTTTTGCAGGAAAGGTTTTACTTTGCTGACCAGGTTCTTCCTTTGTTTGAGACTGGTATCCCGTTGTTGACTAAACGCCTTCAGCAGCTTCCCGAAACTGAGAAAGTTAGTTCATGAAATCTTTGTTAGTTTTATCCAGTTTATAAGGGGCAAAACTGTTACTGAGATTGTGTCCCTGTGACTCTTCTTTGTGTTTATATTCTCCTTCAGCTAAAGTTGATTCCTTTGGTTTGCAGGTCATTGTTGCATTTCCAGATGATGGAGCCTGGAAGCGTTTCCACAAGCTTTTGGATCAGTATCCCACGGTTAGTAGCTATCTACACTAATATCTCATAAAGCTTCAAGTGAACATCTTTGTGACCCTCACAATATCTAATGGAATTTAATCTTGAATCATAATAGGTTGTGTGTACAAAGGTTCGTGAAGGCGATAAGAGAATAGTCAGGCTGAAGGAAGGTAACCCCGCTGGTTGTCACGTTGTTATTGTGGATGATCTTGTGCAGTCTGGGGGTACACTCATCGAATGCCAGGTATTGGATCCCTCATGAACAATCTCCCTGCATTTTGCATCTACCTATAGCAATCTTCAATGACTTCTTAATCACAAGTGTTGAGTTAATACTAAGGAGAGGCTCTACGTCAAACTTAATTAAGTCTTTCATGCTAATTGTGTTAACATTCCAAGTTCAGACTAGTTTTTATCGAAAATCTTTGTAGTTTCTTAATTCTGCAGATGATGTTTTATGAGAATCTAGTCTGAAGTTGTCAAGAGAATGGCGGTTTCATTCGTCTTAACTGTTTCACTTTCTTTTTTGTCACACAGAAAGTATTGGCAGCTCATGGAGCCACGAAGGTGAGTGCTTATGTAACTCACGGTGTCTTCCCAAAGAGCTCGTGGGAGCGTTTCACCCACAAGAACAATGGTAAGTATATGTGTAAGAGTAACTTACTTTGTTCATTGTTCTATTTACATTTTGTTGCATCTTTAAAACTGAAGTCTGCATTATTGTTTCTTCGAATTAGGATTGGAAGAAGCGTTTGCTTACTTCTGGATCACAGATTCATGTCCACAGACGGTCAAGGCCATAGGAAACAAAGCTCCATTCGAAGTCTTGAGCCTCGCAGGATCCATTGCTGATGCTCTGCAGATATGAAGCAATAGAGAGATAAAGCCTGGTTCTTTTGCTCGTTTTGGTGATTTTGCCTTGTTCTTGTACTCTTAAAAGAGATTTGCTCCTATCCTAGCTGATCAGTTTATGAAATAATCATATAACTTTTGCTGAAATACTAGACACATTGTTGAAACTTCGTACTCTCTTCTTGTTGATTGAATCGTCAAGTTCATAAACTACAAAAACCCAAACACGTGTGGTTCTGTTGTTCAATATTCCCACACGTGTGTAATCTCCCGCAAAAGGATAAGTTTTTGTTTTTCCCATAAATGTCTCACCTTTAAACTTCCGGCGGGTGAAAAATGTCTCCGACGATCTTATGCTACTCAGGTGTGACAGTGCCGGCGATTCCGTCACCGGCTTCTTATATCCGATTGATAGACACACAGTGCAGTACGATGAGAGAACTCAAGCAAGTTCACGCCAATCTCATCAAAACCGGTTTAATCTCAGATACTGTTGCCGCGAGCCGTGTCCTCGCCTTCTGCTGCGCGTCTCCGTCAGATATGAATTACGCTTATTTGGTATTCACAAGGATCAATCGCAAGAACCCATTTGTGTGGAACACTATAATCCGTGGTTTCTCACGGAGCTCGTTTCCAGAGATGGCGGTTTCTATTTTCATCGATATGTTGTGTTCTTCTCCGTCTGTGAAGCCGCAGAGATTGACTTATCCTTCGGTGTTCAAAGCTTATGGTTTAATTGGGCAAGCTCGTGATGGGAGGCAATTGCATGGGAGGGTTATTAAAGAGGGACTTGAAGACGACTCATTCATACGGAATACGATGTTGCATATGTACGTGACTTGTGGGTGTGTTGTTGAAGCTTGGAGAATCTTTGTGAGGATGACTGGTTTTGATGTTGTTGCTTGGAATTCGATGATGATGGGTCTTGCTAAATGTGGATTGATTGATCAGGCCCAGAAGCTGTTCGATGAAATGCCGCAGAGGAATGAAGTTTCTTGGAACTCTATGATTAGTGGGTTTGTGAGGAATGGTGAATTTAAGGATGCGTTTGAGATGTTTCGTGAGATGCAGGAGAGAGATGTGAAACCTGATGGGTTTACAATGGTGAGTCTGTTGAATGCTTGTGCATACCTTGGAGCAAACGAGCAAGGGAGATGGATACATGAATATATAGTTAGGAATAGATTTGAATTGAATAGTATAGTTATTACAGCACTCATAGATATGTACTGCAAGTGCGGGTGTATTGAGGAAGGTCTAAAGGTGTTTGAGTGTGTTCCTAAGAAGCAATTATCGTGTTGGAATTCGATGATTCTTGGTCTAGCTAATAATGGATGCGAGGAAAGGGCTATGGATTTGTTCTTGGAGTTAGAGCGTTTTGGCTTGGAACCAGATTCAGTCAGCTTCATTAGTGTTTTAACAGCTTGTGCTTACTCTGGGGAAGTGCATAAAGCTGGGGAATTTTTCAGATTAATGAGAGATAAATATATGATTGAGCCATCAGTAAAACACTACAGTTGCATGGTTAATGTGCTGGGTGGAGCGGGGCACCTTGATGAAGCAGAATCATTGATAAAGAAGATGCCGGTGGAAGAAGATGCTATTATATGGAGTTCTCTGCTTGCAGCTTGCAGGAAAAACGGTAATGTTGAGATGGCTAAACGCGCAGCAAAATGTTTGAAGAAGCTGGATCCAGATGAAACTTGTGGTTATGTGCTCATGTCTAACGCTTATGCTTCTTACGGCTTGTTCGAAGAGGCAGTTGAGCAGAGGCTTTTGATGAAGGCAAGACAAATGGAGAAAGAAGTTGGCTGCAGTTCGATTGAAGTGGATTTTGAAGTTCATGAGTTTGTTTCTTGTGGGAAAAAACATCCTAAATCTACAGAGATTTACAGCTTACTCGGTATTATAAACTGGGATGTCTCTGCAATAAAATCAGGTTTGCTACTGCTCAGTTCGCTGAATTGTTTGATGCTACAACTAGGATCGGTTACACTTATCTAAGTGAGAAATAAGCAATTTCATAGTTCTGGTCTTCTGGGGATGTAGCCAAAGATAAGGTATTATACCTTTCTTATATTGTTAATTATACATAGTTCATATACAAAAGATACAGTCTCTTAAAACCACACCTGATAGTATATTCTATAGGTTTCGTCCAGGTCAAGCTATCTGAGCAGCAATATAAGCCATGTATGTGAATAGAAGACCCAACAAGAAGCTTCCTAGGTGAGCAATTAGCACCATTTTCTCTAGCCCATTTTAGGTTCAAATCACTCTTGTAAAGTAGGCATATGGATTGTCCTCGCACCAGAGTGAGTGTGATGGTATGATGCTTGTGTTCTGATGTGCAGCAAGTCTACTAGTCGCTTCTGCTGTTTTTGCTACTGAAATAAGCACTATGAGGGTTATTGAAATCTTGTCTTCATTTTCTGAGAAATTCTTGCTTTTTGGTATAATAAGTTAATGGAGAAACTGGTGATGAAAATATTTTGATGATGTTGCTGGTCGCTGTCAATCTTGTACATTTGCATGTGTTTATATCATTGGTTGTAGACGTAGTAAGGCCTATGCATGTGTTGCACTAACAATGGAAATTTATGTCAAGCATAGTTCTGTGTCTTTATTTCGAATTAAAGCCATGGCATGTTTTGCAGTTCACACTGACCATGTATAGTGCCTATGTTGTGTGAGATCAATACAGGGAAGTGTCCAAAAGGGAATCTTTCAATAGAAAACTTGGTAGAGAATGTTGATTTGGATATGCACAAGTTATTGTTCTAAATCCAGAACAATCTTTTGGAACTCCGTCTACATGTTCTTCAAGGTTAGTTTATCATTCGGGTTTTCTATGTGTTTATGGTTTATCTACTAAGTTTTCCATATGGAAGATAAGCTTCAGCTTCACCAAATATGTTCTTCTACCTACAGAATTATTGATTTTAATTCAAGGTAGTTATATATTGGAAATAGGCTATGATTTTCAAGGTAATAGACGTAATAATGTTTTTGGCATTGTTCATGAAAGTATCTAATCATAAACATGAGAAACCTCATTTATTTCCTAACTCCCCAGATATTTGAAACCCCAAGAGTCTGAATCTTATTAGCGAAAGCCTCATAAATCCTCTAGAGATTTTAGAAATTAGATAACATGTTGAGTAAAATCAGTAGTTGGTTGCAAGCTTAGTGTCCTAAATGATTGCTAGAACGGTGCAACTGCAATTGCTATGTCTTGTTATTACTGGATTTGGATCAAGGATAAAAATATTGTAATATTTGCGTATTAAATTAGAGGATTCTGCTTAAGATTCTTAAACAATTACTTGTGTGTTTTTCAGTTTCTTCTTTTTACTGTTGCAGGTACAAACTACAGAGGAAGATAAAGCTTCAGTTTTAACCAAACTTATGGTTCTCTCTACCTACAGAAACATCGATCTTTGATTCCAAGGTAAAGTAGATAATAAGACTATGGCACTCTGATATTATGATGAAACGTGGAGATTAGAGAGCTGTATCAAGGTTTCGACATAGCACGTTGTGCAGGCCCCCAAGAGTAAATATCAGAACCGGAGTTTCCATTAGTGAGCAGATTTTGAGGCAGTCCATGAATGTCGTCTAAAGGACGGGATCTTCCATTCTGGTAGTACTGCTGGTTTTGCATAGAAGCAGCTTCATCATCGTCCATAGGAAGACGATCAAAAACAGCATTCATGAAAGATGCAGCCATGATAACAACAGGACCAGACGCGATTAGCCCACCAACCACTCCTCCACCAACAACCTGTCCTTGAGGTCCGGCTAAGTAAATGGTCAGACCAGTTATTCCAAGTGGTGCTGGTGGAGGCAAGATTGATCCAAGCAATGAGAGGATCTCGTAACGTCCGTGTAATGTCACAATTGCTCCTGATGAAGCTGGTTGCCTTAATGTCACATTGGTGACACAACCATTGGCACTGAGTATGCTGAGACCTCTCTGTTTCCTTCTTGCGAAATCCGATAAAGTCTCACAGATGTCACAACCTGAGCTGATCTCGACGGCATTAGCTCTGAGGGAATTTGGACTGTCGTGAGTCACAATGAT
>NC_025690.1:23779809-23786678 GCF_000633955.1 Camelina sativa
CCCACCAACCACTCCTCCACCAACAACCTGTCCTTGAGGTCCGGCTAAGTAAATGGTCAGACCAGTTATTCCAAGTGGTGCTGGTGGAGGCAAGATTGATCCAAGCAATGAGAGGATCTCGTAACGTCCGTGTAATGTCACAATTGCTCCTGATGAAGCTGGTTGCCTTAATGTCACATTGGTGACACAACCATTGGCACTGAGTATGCTGAGACCTCTCTGTTTCCTTCTTGCGAAATCCGATAAAGTCTCACAGATGTCACAACCTGAGCTGATCTCGACGGCATTAGCTCTGAGGGAATTTGGACTGTCGTGAGTCACAATGATTGGAGGTTTGGGTTTGTTCTTGGAGCCAGCGGGTCTGCCACGTGGCCTCTTAGCCATCTCTCCTTCGATTGATGAAACCGGTTGGACCGCTTTGGGTAATGCTTTCAGGTTGCTGTTGTTGTTATTGCCTCTCTCGGTTGCTTCATGGTTCCTCATTGGAACTGACTTGGATCCTACAGAGGTTGGAGTTAGAGCTGTGCCTCCAGCCATTGTTATGATTGTATATTTTNCCCACCAACCACTCCTCCACCAACAACCTGTCCTTGAGGTCCGGCTAAGTAAATGGTCAGACCAGTTATTCCAAGTGGTGCTGGTGGAGGCAAGATTGATCCAAGCAATGAGAGGATCTCGTAACGTCCGTGTAATGTCACAATTGCTCCTGATGAAGCTGGTTGCCTTAATGTCACATTGGTGACACAACCATTGGCACTGAGTATGCTGAGACCTCTCTGTTTCCTTCTTGCGAAATCCGATAAAGTCTCACAGATGTCACAACCTGAGCTGATCTCGACGGCATTAGCTCTGAGGGAATTTGGACTGTCGTGAGTCACAATGATTGGAGGTTTGGGTTTGTTCTTGGAGCCAGCGGGTCTGCCACGTGGCCTCTTAGCCATCTCTCCTTCGATTGATGAAACCGGTTGGACCGCTTTGGGTAATGCTTTCAGGTTGCTGTTGTTGTTATTGCCTCTCTCGGTTGCTTCATGGTTCCTCATTGGAACTGACTTGGATCCTACAGAGGTTGGAGTTAGAGCTGTGCCTCCAGCCATTGTTATGATTGTATATTTTCAGCTGAAAGATTCAGAGATCTTTGTGAGGAGTTTGTGGGTATAAGTAAGGAGATTTTGGTGAATTATAATATGGTAGAGACACCAAAAGAATGATTGTGAAGAGTAGGAGATGGTTAAGTTGCCACCAAAATTGTGATTAATAGTTAACAAATTATTTTGCAAAAAAAGAAAGGTTTCTGGCAGCCTACTTCTCAACAGATGATTATGTATTTGATTCATGATAATTGTCTTCTTTAACAGAGAGATTCATAATAATGTTTAAATCCTTTTTGGTACAAAATGTACATAAAAACTACTGAATACTGATTGATAGTTGGAGAACAACAAAAAAAATGAGAGTCATCATCACTCACTTGCAAGTGGGTTTCCAAATTTAAAATCCTAGGATCAGTTTCGAAAGCTTCATTCTTTGCTTAAGATTACACCACGATGTAAAATACATAAGTACATTAACTCAGTTTTGTTGTAAACACAAATTTGGTCTTTTATCATGGTTTTGATCGGATATGGTCCCAGACTGAAACAAAACACAACCAAGGGAACCAGACCACAATGATATAGGAAGTTCAATAATAAAACAAAAGACAGCTCTCTATTCAAATGTCTGATCCAAACCAGTTATTAAAAAGCACACACCAATATAAGTCTTTCATATAATTTATATATAGTTTTTAAGATCCCAGATTCAGTACTTAACAACCATTCTGTCTCATCAGCTCTCTTTTCCTTACTCCTGTAAGAATTATGAAACTGTGTTTGTTAGTAAAAACGATCATAGATAGTGTTCAAGCTATATATAAGCAAAAGAGAAGAAGAGCATGTAATAACCTCATCGTCGTCATCATCATCTTCTTCCTTCTTCAGACGGGTGGAGCCACCTTCCTTGATAATAGGAAGCTTCATTGCTCCAAATGGTGTATCAACATCGACATTACCTTTGATAGTGTACCCAGTTCCTTTCCCACGGATCATGTCCCAAAGAGCAGAACCAAAGTCCTTTGGTCGGAAAGTCATTGGCACATTGATCAACCCGCTTCCGTTTTTGTCAAGCTTGATCGAGTCAGATATCTCAGCTTTCCCAATGCTTACATCACACAACCAAACTTCACAGTCCAAGTCATTGAGCCCCAAGTCAAAGTCATTCATGTTCTGAAGCCTCACGTGGAGGATCGCCACGGTTTCTTCCAACGAAAACTTCTGGAACTTAATCTTCTCGATATCAACATCAGGTTTCTTAGGAATAGGGATCTCTCCACATTTCTCAAGAGGCAATGTCAGCCTTCCCAAAACAGGCACATCGACAATGAGATCAACCTTGATCCTGTAAGGTATGATCATCCCGGGGTTGATATCATTGTAAGTGTTCTTGATGTCAGCATAGATCAAAGTCAATGGTATCTTGACAGTTTCTTCACCATGAGCCTTGAGTGTTCCAGCATCCGGGATCAATCCTGAAACAAGTTTCCTCCCATCGCTCTCGACAAGGTAGTTGATATCAATCAAAGGGATAGGAACTGGGTTGGGGTTCTTGACAAGGACATCAACAACAATATCAGCCCTCTCGAGATTGATCTTAGGGATATGAATGGCAGAGACATCAGCAGTAGGCTTCCCAAACCCAATGGTTTCCTCGATTTTCTCACCAATGTCATGAATGAAACCTTTCACCTTATCAAAGAATCCACCTTTCCCTTCTTCGTTTTCCTCGTCCTTATCCTTCTGACTTCTATCGACGATTTTCACGTCACCCTCATCAGGACCTCTTGTGAGGATCTCCTGTTTATCCTCAGAAGTCGACATACCTACCTAAGCAGGAAACAAACAGGTCATCATTTTCAAAAGTCAATCAAGCAACACAGGAAGAACATACAATGCTGATCTTTGATCTCACACTCGCGTCACAATAAAGATCTAATCAACTAGGGATCATAACAACATATCCTAGTGGTATGTTAGTGTAAGCTCAAACCAAACAACATACAATGGCATTTATGTACTGAGTGAATCATGAGAAAAGAAACGATACGAAAGTTGGATCTAAACAAAGATAGGACTAGATCAAGCTAAGTGTCAAACAGATCGGAGAAAATAAAGTCAGGATCAGAAAAAGCTCGATCTAATATCACCAACGTTCGTTATCTCTGATGAAATCAATCATAAAAGGGATCAACACAAGAACAACAACAACAATCAGAAGTAAAGTTGAGTTTTTTTTTTTGGTACCTGGAGCGTTGGATTGGATAAAATTGAGTTGCAGAGACAGAGGAAGAAAGAGAGTAGTGGTGCTCAACCAGAAAAATTGAATGATTGAAGAAGAAGAAGAAGAAGAAGAAGAAGATTGTGGAATTAGTTGATTCGTTGAAAAAGTTAAAAACTCTCCGCTTCCTCCCAACCAAACTCCCACTCGTATTGGGCTTTTTTATTTGGGTCCTTAAGGTCCAGTAAGGCCCAACTGTTGTAGATGTACGTACACGTGGGTTTGTTTTGTTGTTGACCTTTGCCTTCTAGTAATCTAGCCCTCGACTCGAGCGTGGCACATTGCCCCTCTCTCTCTCTCTCTCTGTTTCTTCGAATCGGTGCCGAACCTTAGAGCCATCATCATTCTTGGGTTTGCGTTTGATTCAGGAAACGAGATAGAAAGAAGATTGGATATATGAATCAAACTAAAAAAAATTCTGTGATTGAAAGTGAAATTTGATTTGGTGAAGTATGAATGCGAATAACAACAACAACGGGAATAATCCAGGTTATCATAATCTCTGGACCAATGGCCTTATCTGTGCTTTCGAGTTTTGTCAAGGTCGTCGTCACAGCAACAGCACAAGTGTACAGCGTTGTTGTGATAGGAATAAACAGGGTTGTGACTCAGACCAGTTTGGTTCTACTGAAGGAGAAGAGCCTTCGTCCAGGAGTTACTGGCGAGGAATTGGATGGGATAGGATCTCTGAGCTTGTTCAGACTGTGCAAGTTGATAATGATTGGAAATTTCAAAACATTGATGAGGATAAAGCCACAGTTGCTGAGCTTGCTGCTCCTTACTGGGAAAGACCACTTGCTGGTCCAACATGGTGGTGCCATGTTGATCCTACCCATCCAGCTATTGTCTCCTGGTTGCGTAATGCGCAGTGGTTACATCCTGCTGTAAGCCTTGCTCTGCGTGACGAAAGCAAGCTGATTAGTGACCGAATGAAACATATTTTGTATGAGGTAAAAAGTTTCTTCTAAGTATGTTGCTTCTTTGTAATGTGAGGCTGTGCTTTAGTTCTACTACAGCTGTGTGTAATAGATCAAATTTGTTGTTATATGTTGGTGGTGGATAGGTTCCTGTGAGAGTTTCTGGTGGGCTGCTGTTTGAGCTGTTGGGACAATCTGCTGGTGATCCTTTTATCCAGGAAGATGACATACCTATTGTCTTAAGGTCATGGCAAGCACAGAATTTTCTGGTGACTGCTTTGCACGTTAAAGGTTCTGCCTTGAACATTAGTGTGTTAGGTATTACAGAAGTCCAGGTTTGTTCTTCTCATCTGAATCATTCGTTTGTCAATTAGTCAAAACAGGTTTTTCAGTATTTTTTTAGGCTTCTTCTTCTATGCCTTTTTTTTGTCTTACCAGGAAATGCTTATTGCTGGTGGAGCCTGCATTCCGAGAACCATTCATGAACTAATAGCACATCTTGCATGCCGCCTTGCACGCTGGGATGATAGGTATTTGTCTTCCCGCGATCTAGATCAAGTTCTAAAAGATTGTATGTTGGGGAAGTTTAGTAGTGCTCATTATGCAAGCTTTTAGCAATGGATACACATTTTACCTGGTCTGTACGGTATTGGCAATGAACTTGCCAAGCCTTAGCATTGCTTTGATAGAACTATGTGTCTTATATTATTCTTAGAGTTTGCATCTTTCTCCCGCACTAGATTAGTTTTCTGTTTAGCTAAGATATAAGAACCTTTTGATTCTCTTTATCCTCTGGATTTAACCCAATTATGATTGATAATATTGTATCCTTAATGTAGGCTATTCCGGAAATATATATTTGGTGCAGCTGATGAAGTTGAGTTGATGTTTATGAACAAGTACTTCAACTAAGCCTTCTCTTACTTTGGTATTTTCTTTCTTAGGTGCTCCTTGAATTATGTCTAATGAAACAGAATAAACTGTTTTTGTTGATATCAGGAGACTGTACGAGGATCTAAATCTATTCACTACAATCTTGAATCAAGAGATCAGAAAGCTCTCGACCCAGGTAAGGCATTCTTGCTTGACTACAAGATGAGATCAGCTAGCTAATGTGGAATAATGTTATTGATTTCTTCATACAAGTGACTTTATAATCACTACAATATTTTCTTGTTCATCATTTATCAGGTTATTCGGGTGAAATGGTCTCTCCATGCTAGAGAAGAGATTGTGTTCGAGCTTCTTCAGCAACTAAAAGGAAACAGAACAAAAGACTTGCTAGAAGGAATAAAGAAGAGCACCCGCGGTATGATCAATGAACAAGAAGCCGTTCGTGGTCGGTTATTCACTATCCAAGACGTCATGCAAAACACGGTTCGAGCATGGTTGCAGGTGAGATTTTCAATTTTGGAGATGATGACCACGCAAGTAGGAAACTCTCCAAGTCATCTTAAATTTGTTTTGTTTGGCTTGATTAGGACCGGAGCCTCACGGTTACTCACAACCTAGGAATCTTTGGAGGAGTGGGTCTTTTGCTTTCAATAGTGACCGGTCTATTTGGAATCAACGTAGATGGGATACCAGGAGCTCAAGATTCTCCACATGCCTTTGAGATTTTCGGAGCTGTTCTAATCTTCTCAGGCTGTGCGCTGGCGTCCGCTGCTTTACTCTACCTTGGACTTAAGGAGCCAGTGGCAGAAAAGAATGTGGAGACTAGGAAACAAGAGCTTGACGAAATGGTAAAGAAGTTTCAAAGAGAAGCCGAGTCTCATGCTCAGGTCTGCAAAAAGATTCCTCAGAACATAGAACGTACGACAAGTAGTTGTAGAATAATAGTCCATGATCCTAATGGTTATGCTCTCTTGGATTGAAATCAATCCGGTTTATGATTTGTAAATTTTAACTCATTGGTAAACTCTTTTCTTAAGAGAAACTTCTTTTAACATGGAAAAATCCCAAAACAATAGTATCTAATATGAGTTGTGGGTAAGCGAGAAACAGAGCATTTTAAATACAAAACTCAAGACAGTTCCTGGTTACTTTACCAATTCTTCATACAGGTGATTTTCAATTCTTCTAAACCAATCAATTCGTCTGTGAATTGATTTAGTATGTCTGAATAGCGGCGGGTCACTGGATCAGGACCGGAAGGGAATCTAATGATATCTCCGGTGGAAGGGTTCAGAACATTGACCCAACCCGGTACGGGGATGCAAACTAAACCGTCACATGTCAGCGAAGGTCGTGTGACGTCGTCGCAGTGTAGGTAGACCACATCGACCTCTTCGTCACCTTGGAATCGCGACTCGCTCCTCCGTTCTACTCCTCCAGCAGCAAGGATTTGGCGGCGGCTCTGTTGAAGACTCATACGCGAACGCCTCTCCACGAAACTCTTCGATTCCACGATTGATCTCCATCCTTTTGAGACGGCTTTGAATTTGCGGATGGATTTCAACGGTAATCGAAGGATGATTTCTTCCAGTAGATCGGGAACTAGGTAGAAGATCTTCGGATTAGGGTTTTGTTCTTCTTCCGACATCGGACCGAGTTGAGGGTTTAACGTTATCCACTTTCCCC
>NC_025690.1:23786851-23790990 GCF_000633955.1 Camelina sativa
TTTTTTTTTTTTTTTTTTTTTTTTTAAATCTTTTTTTTTTTTTTAATTGTTAGCGGATTTTCAAGTAGCGTGGATAAAATTAATATCCGGTTTAGAATTTTAATGAAATGATTACTTTGGTAAAGTGGCTTATGATTAGTTTTTGTCTAATTATCCTCAAATAGCACAGTGTAATTTTGTTTCACTAACAAATATATTCACTTCAAAGTATTTCTGTATGTTTATTATAATAAAATAAAATAAAAAAGAATTAGTTTTGTATCCGATCCACATCCCATGAATGAAAGATATAGATCTAATATATCTAATAATTAATACATAAGTATACTATGTGATTAAAATCTAATAATTAATACATAAGTATGTATACTACTAGATTTTAACCCGTAGTATACCGTAAGCATTTAATTTCTATTATAATTTATATTATATGTTGTATTTATTTGTTAAATATTGAATGTTTTGTAAATAGAGGAATAACTAAATTTTTTAATTGTTGTGCAGCTAAATATTTATATGATTTTTTAACCCGCAATAATAGGCAATACACTTCATGACCATTTGTTTGTTAAATTTAGTTTGTTTTGTTTAGTGTTTGAGATTCTATTTTGGTTTTTAATTATTATAACAAAAATAAGGGATCTAAATATATAATCAGTAATTATACGCTGTGATTAAGTTACATTTTTCTAATGATTTAATTATTTTATACAATCTTAGTTAAATCAACTTGATTTTATGTCAAATATTATAATATTAGTAGTGTTGATAAATAATTAAATGAGGATTTAACCCGTGTTGACACAAATTTAATAATTTTTTTATTAATTTCAACATGTTTTCTTTATAACTCATCTACTATATAACCACATTATATAATATTTTAGAATTTTTTAATTTTACATATTCGTAATAATTAAATTTTTTATTAAGTTTATATATGTTAATTATAATATTTAAATAATTGTCAATCGAAGTTTTTCTTACGTTAAGAATCAAAGTTCACAGATTTTGGAAAACAAAATAGGAATCAAATTGTTTTTTTCTTTGTTTACGAAGGATTCAGATATAGAATATCTTCAAAACACAACATAATGTATGGTTAAATATATGATAGTTTATATTTTCATATTGATTGCTGTTATTTTTTTAATGAAAATAAAATGTAAAATATTTAGGAAACAAAATCTGAAATAATGTTAGTTTTGGAAATTTTTTAGTGATTAATGTTGTAAATAACTTTTTAAATAAACAAAACTAAAAGGGTATAACACAAAATGTACTTTCAGGTAAATGCAGGTCTCAAACACTCCACCTACCCTTTAAATGCCAAATCAACATTACCAACTGATACAACAGATAATTTTTGTACATAGCTACTAAACTAAAGATAATAATCAGTAGAAGATAGATTCGCTGCTGTTGGCACAAGACACAAAGATCAATTCATGAGGCTAATTATTTTATTTAACGATTAGCTTTACTTTCAATAAATAAATACAGTTTATACATACTACATCGAAAGGTTTTTTCAATTTCTCCAAAAATGATTTTGATTTAAGAAAACATTCAAATATAATGTTTTCTTAAATCAAACATTTGATTACTCACAGTTTTCGAGTTTATGCACTTAAATTAATGTGCTAATAATGAGAAAAGAAAGATAAGATAAGATTAACTAACTAATTAACTACTCGAATATACTATTTCGATCATTACTTAGTAGTACTTCTTATTCAATAATACAAAGATAACATATTTGTGGTCCAACAGTATTTAAATGAGATATGATTATATTAACTCCTTAAAACAATTGTTGTGAATTGTAAATATATAAAGTTAGCTTTTAGTATCATTTTATTGGTATAATTGAATCATTTTCCCATATAATTTTAATAGTTGAGTTCATCAATCAATTTGAAAAAACTTTTTTAATTTTGAATTAATTATCTCGAACGATATTTATTTTAATAATTGAATTTAAATAATATAAGAAATAATATGTTAGTTTTTTTTGTGTTTGTTGGACAATGGAAAGACTAATGAGTGAATTAACAAAACTATCAAACAATAATTAAGGAAAATATTTTAAAAAATTGTACGAGGGATGACTATACTTATTTAAAAGAATATTTATATAATATAAAAAATTAAATAATCAATATATTCAATAAATTATTAAACTCTATTATAAATATTGTTTTTATCTAAAAAATATCAATCTGATATATAAAACGTTTTAGTTAGTCATCATTTCACGAGGTGATGTGTAATTGTGTATAATAATAAAACTTGGAGGTTCATTCAAATCATTGCAGGATCAGTATCAAGTACTTTTTCTAAAGACTTATTTATTCTTTTTTTTGATGTGATTATTTATTTATTTTTGTGAAAATACACTATTTTGATCCAAATTTGGTAATTAATTGCTAGATTAACACTCCATCATAACTCATTACTAGAATGATACTATTTTTATGTAGAACGATCAAAAACTCACTAAATTTTAATTTCATTTAGAAAAAGTAATAATAAACAAAAAAATGTTTACAAATCTTATTCAAATATATGATTAATGAAAAATGTATGAAAATATTATGTTTAAAAATATATTTTTAAATCTGATTTATAAAAATAAATCATAAAAGTATGATTTAACAATATAATGTATAAAAATAATATTGAGAAATATGATGTTTAAAAATTTATACTAAACGAATATAGTGTATAATAATATTACTAAAGTATGATTTATGAAAAATATAATATAATGTATAAAAATATGATATTTTAACCTTTTTTAAGAAAAAATGTGATTTTAAAAATATAATGTTTAAAAGTATTATTCAAGATATGATTTATAAAAAATATAATGTATAAAATATGAAGTATAAATTTTGATGTTTAATAATATTTTAAAAATATGATTTATAAATTAGTTTTTGACTTTGTTTTTTTTTATCTGCAAGACAATCATAGCGGTTTAACTTACATTCTAGTTGTAAAATTTAAAATACATATATCATTGAAGAGGACTAACCGGATTAGTGAATTACTGTTAATAGCATTTTTCTATTTGATTAGTCTGCAAAGTAAAGAGAATTAGTGAATTACTGTTCTGGCTTTTTTAACTGGCCACGTGATGAGAACGTGTCAAAGAATCTAATTCAACTTACAATAATTTAGTCACAACAAAGAAAAAACAATACGACAAGTACGACCCAACATTTGACAGATTTGAAAGAAAAAAGCTAGTGGTTTTTATGGACGTTAGACTTTAATTATTAATTCAAATTCGTATAGTTTTGTCATCTTTCAATAAAGTTTTCACATTCTCATACATAACAAATAAACAATGGGTTTTGTAATAAGGAAAAATAACGATTTCTATAAGAGGGCTTTAAGCTAAGCCACTAGCCGTTATAATTGAACTTAGTTTTGTCTCTTTCTAATGTCTTACGTCTTCAGTCCATAGATTTACAAAGACGTCTCTCTCTCCTTCTCTCGTCACATAAATCTTAAACACATGTTTTGACTGACAAACGTTCCGTACCGACAAGACAGGAATAATTAGCTCCAAAATATTTTAAAAAAGAAAAGATAAAAAGCCGGGCAAATATCATGAAAACCCACTTCCTCCTAAAGTATTATCACAAAAACCCACTTTCCACTCATGGTATATTTTCCCAAGTTTTTTGCTTATGTGTCCACTTTCCTTTTACATTTTTGCCTTTACTAACAACTTACCTCTCTTTCTCTCCTTCTTTTCTCTCTTTTTCTCTTCTTTTTTGTTGTTAACACTTTAACAAAGTAAAATATATTTATTTGTTATCATAAAACAAATTTTCTATTTATTTATATAAAATATGTTATGATTATATATTTTCTACATTTTAAGATACATATTGCTATATTTTTTATGAATTTTTAGATTATACAGTATCCATCAGTCGTTGAACATTTGTTCAATTATAAGTGGATAATCAATTGCAGTATTGTTAATAGATAGTTACTTGTGTTTATTCATACAAAATATACATACATAAATTTGGTTAGATCTTTATCCATAGCATATTATCCATAACACAACATAGACCAAATAAGTACAAAACCCTTTAATTCTAAATTTTAAATCCTAG
>NC_025690.1:23791856-23792399 GCF_000633955.1 Camelina sativa
TAGGGTTTAGGGTTTAGGGTTTAGGGTTTAGGGTTTAGGGTTTAGGGTTTAGGGTTTAGGGTTTAGGGTTTATACCTTAAATATTAAATCCTAACACCACATAGACACTAAATCCATATAAGCCCAAAAACGTAAACCTTATACCCTAAATCTTAAATCCTAAACTCTAAACCATACACCTTGAACCCTAAATCGTAAACCATGAATTAAAAATATAGACACATCATCCACATACCTAAACCTAAACTTTTAACCTTAACCCCTAAATCCTACACCTTGAACCTTAGACAATACAACTTGAACTCAAAACATAGACATTGAATCTATATACCATCTAAAGTCTAAACCCTAAACTATGGTGATGTTTGAACATGCAACAAACTTGTCAATAAATTTCATCTGGATTGCTTGTCCACGTGGTCAGAGTTTGGTGGATAGGCTTAGAGATTAATAATGACCATGTTTGTTGTGTAGTATGCTTCTAGTGACACTTCTAAGTTCTAATATCTCTAATTCTAGCTTAAAAATAGTACAAAAACATTT
>NC_025690.1:23793593-23820781 GCF_000633955.1 Camelina sativa
AAATAAATAGAAAATTTGTTGTATGATAACAAATAAATATATTTTACTTTGTTAAATTGTTAACAACAAAAAAGAAGAGAAAAAAAGAGAAAAGAAAGAGAGAAAGAGAGGTAAGTTGTTAGTAAGGGCAAAAATGTAAAAGGAAAGTAGACACATAAGCAAAAAAGTTGGAAAAGTATACCATGAGTGGAAAGTGGGTTTTTGTGACAGAACTCACACCCAAAGTGGGTTTTCATGATATTCACCTGAAAAGCCTCCTAAAGTTGCCGCATCCCTCAGTCATCACTCCCACATGCTCTTTTGATCATCCGAGAGAGACACAGCAAATCAAACGTGTGTGATCATCAATCAATTAGTTTGCTAAGTACAAACAGAACATCTCAAGACTTGAAGAAGCTGCTGTCTCATTCTATTTCTTATTCACAAGTCTTCTCAGCCTTTGTAATGTGAGTATCTGAACTACTAGGACCAAGAGATTCGTCTTTGGTCTCAACAATCTCCATGGTCGCTGTTTTGCTCCTTCTGTTCCTCCTCTCCTGCCATAACAAGAAGATTTTGTTTGAATGATGAATACAGAAACATATATATTTATAACAACTGTTACAGCTTTGGACCATCATATACCTTGTGAAAAGGGTGTTCATCGGATTCAAGCATCCGTGCAACCTGACTCATTCTTGGACGTTTCTCTGCTTCAGGATCAACACATCTAAGGGAAACTAAAAGTGCGCGTTTCAGAGCACTTTTACTAGGTCTAGGTTCAAGTCTTGGATCCACAACTTCTTCAGCTCTTCTTGTTCCAACCATCATCTTTAGCCATTCAACAAGATTCACCTGCCAGCCAATACACAGACCGATTCATGATATTCAAGAAACGAACATATTCATAACCAAGATTTCCAAGCAATGTACAAAATCTATACCAATTTTAATTAGTACCTCATTAGCAGGACGGCCATAATCAACTGGATCCCGACCAGTTACAGCTTCAAGAAGCAAAACACCGAAGCTATATATATCGCTCTTTTCGTTTAACATACCTGTATTAGCATATTCTGGTGCTACATATCTGAAAAAAAAAACAAAAACAAAAAATCAGCAATTATGTCTTTGTAAGGACATCATCTGAGAAGATAATAATGATAACCATGCCTAAGGAGGGTACAAAATTTTGGACTTTACCCAAAGGTACCCATGACTCTGGTTGTGATGTGACTCTCCCCCGAGTCCAAGAGCTTGGCCAACCCAAAGTCAGAGAGTTTTGCATTAAACTCATCATCAATCAATATATTGCTTGCTTTTATGTCTCTGTGGGCCACTTTTGGTTCTATTGCTTCGTGTAAATAAGCAAGCCTGTAAAATTGTACAAATTGCAGACCCTTTTATTATGCAAGCATTGAACATATCCAACAAAAGATAAACTGTTACAAACCACTTACGCTTGTGCAGTACCAGTAATGATCTTCATCCGTGCCTCCCAAGTGAGATTTCCATGTTGCCGCATTGCTCCATGCAACCATTGTTCTAAGTTACCACTATTCACATACTCATAAACAAGCATCCTGCATTCATTATCATATTTTGATACAGTAAGATCCTGGTGCTTTGGCAGTAGAACTGTAGAAGTATGTTCAAACTGATAAAAAGACAAGTGAGACTCACCGATGAACTCCCTCTATGCAGTATCCTAAAAGCCTAACAAGATTCTTGTGTCGTACATGACCAATAGCCTCAACTTCTACTCGAAATTCCTTCTCAGCTTGCCCTCTAGAGACCAAAATTTGGAGATGGTTATTAAGGAAAGCAAACATAGGATTTACAAACATGTGGTAGTCCAGTTGAGTGGAAAACTTACAGATTGTTCAGAAGCTTCTTTACAGCAACTTCAGTACCATTAACAAGTTTACCCCTATAAACTACTCCATAACCACCCTCCCCAAGAACATTCACTGCAGCAAAACGGTTCGTAGCTAGCTCAAGATCCCTTAGAGTGAACCAGTGTCCCCAACCAAGATGGGATATTTCCGGTAAACCAACCAAAGGAGATGCTGTTACAGGTCCTCCATACTGTCTACCAGCACTTCCAAAGCCTCCTTCTTCACCGGAATGAGAACTACAAGCTCTCCCATGATGATTAACAGAGCTACATTGACTCAAAGTATCATTATCACTAGACTTGGTTCTTCCCAAGTGAGACAGCATCGTCTTTCCATTGGATTTATCATTCATTTCAATATATAAACTTTCAGGGTGAGGATTGTGATTCTGAAACCTAGCCCTGTCCACTCTGATATCTTTAGACTCATGTGGTATCTGGTTGAAAGGAAACTTGTTTGAAGAACTTCTAGATTTCCGGCGGAATGTGATCCAAAGAGACAAGATGCAGAGAATCATAACTATGAATACTCCAACAACCAAACAAACCCATACCCACAACTTCAACCCCTTCAAACCAAAAAATGATATTTTCTTGGACATCTCAGCGTTTAAAGAATTCTCAGGAGGCATCTCTGGTCCTGTATCAAGCTGCTAAAACCTTCTCTTAAAACCACCTAGACAACAAGAGAGTGTCTTACAGTTAAACACTTGCATACATCATACAAAGACTAAAAAGAGATATCTTTTACGCACTTCTCATTCGACACTTAGCCATATAACCAACACAGAAACCGTACAAAGTATAAATCTTGAAAGCAATGGAAGATAACTCAATCTGATGGGTGTGAGTCAAGTAAGAAGAAGGAAAAAAAACGCACACTTTCTCATAGGTATAAGCAAAAAAATTGCGGCAAATCAACAAACAAGGTATGGGACGTGTCCCCACGAAAGATGGGAGCTCGAAGAAACAAAAGAGAATCTTTGGCTTTTAAAACCAAAGAAAACACTTAAGTTTGAAGCAAGAGACAATCTACAGAGAATCTAATCACATAATGCCATCCAAAGATAACATTCAAGGCAACAACAAACAAAAGAGAGAGCATATATATTTTACCTTAGAATGTGGGGAGAGATAAAGCTTTGTCCTTTAGATGTTGTATCTTCATCTTAAAACAGAAGAAGGAACTATGAAAGAAATTAAGAATAAAAAAGGCTCCACTTTTTTTTTTTTTTTTTTCTGTTTCTGAAGCAGAACCAGAGGAAGATACTAAAATCAATTGGCAGAGATGTACCAATAATGAATTGGAGATTTCGAGCTAACCAGAGCTAAATTCATCTAACCCAGAGGGAACTCACTTTAGAGTTATGGTTAAAAGCTAAAAAAAAATATATTATTATAACAAGGAAGTGTGTATATTAAGTTAATGAGGAAATAAAAAAAGTTTGGTGGAACTGGTTAATGGGAGAGAAGCTTTGTTTGCAATGGAGGAAACGAGAGAGAGAGAGAGAGAGAGAGAGAGAGAGAGAGAGAGAGAGAGAGAGAGAGGAGTGAGCAGTAAAGGGAAAGCAAAGACAGTGGATTTGTCAACTGTAACATTTATAGCTGGTTGAAGAAAATAAATTAGATATTTCCACAAATATAAACAACCAAAAATTATTGCAAAAAAAAAAAAAAAAATTGAAAGTGGATAGAGAGAATGGGTAGGGGTAAAGCACAGAAGAGGGAATTCCCAAACACACAGGCTTTGGAATTTTTAGGTCAATAACTCAATATTATTCAATATTGTCCCCTTTTCTTTTTCTTCCTTTCACATGTCAAGTTTTTGGGTTCTATCAATTTGCATTTTTGTTATCTATGTACTTCAAATATTTAATTATGATATATACGCTTGTTGAAGACTTTATACTACCATTATTTTTTTGTCGTGGTGAATAATATATGGCATTCAAATGCACACAAATAGAAATTTATGTCTTTGTTTTGGGGAATGTTACAACTCATTTAGTCATATGTGTAAGAAACCAATGTGCCTTTCTTGGAGGACATGAATGAGTTCATGAGAGAGGGAGAGGAGAGAGATTAAAAAGCCTTTGATGGAGGCTTTACTTGAAGCATAACTTTTGGATAAAGTTTTATGCCAAGAAAAATAAATTAAATGTTATAAGCTTTTTTAACATAATGATAAAAGATGATTTTGGATATGGTATAATTAAGTCCCTAATAATAATATAAACATTGCACTTGCTGACTTGCATGTTGGTCGTCGTGTGATTGGTTGATGGTGGGTGGGGGTGTTGTTACAGGCTAAGGCCAGGTTTTGGCAGAAGAAAGAATGGCCAATTTTTTTTTCAGAATACTGTTGTTGCCGCCATGTGATCATGTGCTCCTCACGTGTCTTACACCTCCTTTCAGTTAGATTCGTCGTCCTTAAGTGTTTATTCCTCCCCAAAGTTATGTGATTTTGAGGGCAGAAAATGTGATGGGAAGTCAGAAAAGAATGATTACTCTTTCATCAATATTCAATAATCAATTAGTAGATTTATATTATTTCTCCATGTGTGCGAATTTAGGCTATTATTGACACCCATATGTCAAATTTCCTTTTACAAAAAAAAAACATCTAGTGACATATATAATGAACCCATATGGAGTGATAGCGCAAGTTGACAAGTGTCATTAGAAGAATCTGATCAAAGAATTCAAAAAACTTCTAATTTATATACAAAATAATGGCATTGAGTTTTGGTAAGGAGAATGAAGTATGCAAAGCTCGATGGAAAACGAAAGATATTCAATAACCTAACAACTATTTTTGAATTTAGCTCTAAACAACGTAGTTGAAAACTACTTGAACCAAACTAGACACACGTAACTGATGAATTTGCTTTGATTCGTCTCCCATCATAGCTAGAAACCTCAAGGCAATTAGTATGTGAGTTTGAAACTCGAAAACATTGGTACGTCCGAGATGTATATATAGATTAATCTCTCCTAGTAAAGATTTTTGCATAAATCTCATATATGAAAATAAGTTTTCAAGGGACTTCGTACTACCCATTTTATACATCTAAAAAGTGTACTTTAATTCTTCTCCCATCATTTATTTAACATATAGTTGAACTGCATCAACATATAGAAAGACAGTGCAAACAAAACAAAAGAAGTCACACATAGATATAGCCATATAGGTAAGCTTCATTTGAATTATTTAAAACAAATCGTATATTGTCGTATATACAATTCTAAATGTATTACGTTTCCTTTATGTAACGCTTTATAGATAAAGATTAAAGATAGGAATAAAAAGGAAAAGTTGTTTTTTTCGTGTGATTCATCAATTCCTATGTGTCTCCTTTCAAACTTTTCTACTTTGCTTGACCACAAAAAAGAGACATAAGCATTCACAACGGCTATTTGGAGACCGACAATCACCCACCGTATCATAGCTCAATACAACACTAAGCATATATGAACACATTCTCTAGTTCCGTATCAGTTTTCGACATCCGATTCTCAATAATAAGACAACGTTTCTAGTTCCGTTTTTTAAAACGTTTATGTGAACAAAAACACACATTAAAAAAAGCACTACACTACGTGTTGTCTTTGTCTAAAACGATTTTTACAATATATGAAACCAATGCAATAATTTACTAGTAAAAAAAAAAAAGAGCTTAGGATAGTATATACGGAAACTGTTACGGAGGTTAATTAGGGTCATATCTAAATGATCAGACCCAACATTAAGAGGAAAGCGAAATCCATAAAATCCACAAATCCCCAACACATCAAAGAAGCATGGAAACAAAATACACATTTACATATTTTCACTCTTACTTTAATGAACTCGACAAAGGATAAAATTTAACTAGAAGTTTCATGTACTTGTGTCTTCATCTTTTTTGCGGCAAATAGTTTGCTTGGTTTTGAGTCTTTTGACTTTTATTAGACTTTAGACTTTGGAGTTCAGTTGATTTTTTTTCTTATAGTAAAATTTATTGATAAGCGGAAAATCGACATGAAGGACTCCATGGCCCAATGGATAAGGCGCTGGTCTACGAAACCAGAGATTCTGGGTTCGATCCCCAGTGGAGTCGTTATTTTTTCATTTTCGCTTTATACGTCGCGTCACACGTGTACGCGTCCCACGTGTAAACCGAAGGATCTTTCGGAACGAATTGAGGCGGTTTAGTTTGGTCAGACTCGGAGAGATGTAATTAAATTTTTTGTTTTCCAAAATAAATAGTATTTGAAAAAAATTCTGACCTCTCAACGAAATTGAAATTTTTGGAAATCTCAATTTTGCAGTGGGAAGCTTCGAGTTTTTTCATGTAATGGCTTTCAACTTCTTCTCCGCTTCTCTTCACCCAATTTCAAATCCTTCTTCTTCTTCTTGTCATCGATTCAATCAAAAACACCTCTTTTCCCCAACACGTGTCCGCTCTGAGAGGAACGAAATCGGCGTCACTGACAACGACAACAACAACAACAACGATCCTTCTTCATCTTCCTTCTCCGGTACATGATTCAAATTTCTGATCTTTCCGATAAGGGTTTTTGTGGAATTTGCCAACTTGGGAATTGAGAAAAGGAAAAAAATTGATTTTTTGTTTTGTGTGATTTCTTTGTAAAGATGAGATTTTTTTTCGTTCTGATAAGCATTGAATCCGTTTCCTTTTGAAGGTTCTTCTTCTTCTACTTCATCTTCATCTTCATCAGTACGCACACAACTAGATCTCCTTGAACAGCTAACCTCAACAAGTGAAGGTACATTACATTACATGGTTTTGATTAGATGGTAGTAGAATCATTCACCTGGGGTTTATATTAATCATCATCAGGGTACTTGAGTGATGGTGGTGGTGGTGGTGGCTCGAGGGGGCTTACTATACGTGACCTATTGGCTGGACTTGTTGGTGACAGAGACGATGATTTCTCCATTCCCTTAGGCAAAAACTTAAAGAAAGTGAGTCCTAAATTCTTAACCACTTCTCAGAAAAGGAACATTAAGAGACAAAGCTACCTTAATGAGGTCTCGAGAAGGAATGATTCTGTTTTCTTTGCTACTATTGGCGCCTTTGTACTCCTTCCTCCTTTAGTGATTCTAGCCATTGCTATCTTAACTGGCTATGTTCAACTCTTCCCATAAGTATTAAAGTTTCTGTACTTTTGTCAATAATCAAAATTGCTTATAGCAGGATTTGCTAGCTTGTAATTACATTTGAAATAATAACATAGCTTGATCTTATTGGTATTATTGTCTACTCTTTGTTTGATAAGGATTATCCTAAAGAATGAAAGAAACTAGGTTCTGTGTACAATTATGTTTATAAATCTATTAGAGGTTATATATCAGCACACTTTGTGGGTGCGTACCCTAGTCTAGACCTCTTAGAGTATATGGAAATTTTGTTGCTGGTAGTTTCCAATGATGGAAAAGGAGGATTTGGGAGTTCCTAGAATTGCCAAACAAACAATATCCTCACTCAACCTGATGAAGGAGTTCTCAACGGGGAACGTCCAAACTGCTCCATCTGCGAAAGCAATCCCGAGCTCAGGCAGCTTGATGTTCTCCTCTACGCCAGACACATTGAAACAAGGATCAAGGATATGGAAATCTCCAAACACCGGGTACTTCTCTTTTATTTTCTCTGCAAACTTGTTTTTGATGATCTCATATGCTGGTTCTGCGAAATAACTTAAGGTTGTACCCGAATCAATGATGGTTCCACCACCACCATCTGATGAGATGTTCCATGTTTCTTCAGGTATGTCATCAAGAGCTTCACCGTCGACTAGAATGGATTTGATCTGTATATAGTAAAATGACTCCACAGAATTCTCCTTCCCGGTCACAAAAGAAGTGAAATTCAGATTTGGGTGGTTCAGCAAATCCTTGTCTTCTCCAAAGATCAACTTGCTGCTTACATCGGTGTCGCTGTTTCTATCGACAAGACAGTAGGAAAAGGAATGAACGTAGAGAGAATGAAGTTGAGAAGAAAACGAAAGAGGTCCCCTTCCTAACCCAAGCAGACCTGAAGCACCATTGAAGAGACCTCGGTTCCAATGGCCACACCCAAACATCATGTTTTCCACCTTGTACTCTGAGCTTTCTCCCTCAGTGGTCGTGAGATTAACGGTGAAGGTCTCAACTGCAAAATCTCCGGTTGTGTTTGACCTGTCTCCATACCAGTAGAAATAAGGGCATGATTGGTTATCTGATTCACACTGTACTGGAGGATCGGGTGATGAGATGAGGCTGCATCTAGGGTCATTGCATGTTATGTTCTTGAATGAAGTGGATGTTTTCGGGTCATAAAATGCACCGTTTTGATGGAAACAGTCATAGCAAGGCAAGCATTGGAGCCAGTTTAAGTCACTCCCGGTGTCAAGAATCAATGAAAAGTGTTTCGGTGGTGTGCCAACAAGCACATCCATGAAATATTCGCCAGAACCGTGCATCATACCAGACTGAAGTGTTGCTACCAGCTTCCCTGTTGAAGCCTCTGGAGCTCCCACCAAAGAAATATCCGAGGTAATCTTCGTCTTAACCTTCTCATATTTCGATTTCTTAAGCCGGGCGTGAAGTGTCTGAATTCTTGTGAAGTCTTGGATTTGAAGATCAACAACTGAATGTGTTGTTCCTTTTGTTTCTTGATTAATCTCCATGCGCCTTAATTGAAGCTTCACCAAATCTCCTGTATGATCCTTGGCAAGTTCATGTTCCGTGGAGGTGAAACCGCAATCATCGCTTGTGGAAGAAGAAACAGAACTGAAACGCATCAGATCTTGGGAATTAAACCCGTCAAGAGATGAAGAGTTATACTCATGTTTCCGAGAAAGAGGTCTACAGTCCCCAGAAAGTGATGAGACAATGAAGAAAATAAGGCCAAGGGATATACTTATAAGTTTGGTCGACATTAAGCTGCTGAGGTTATTAGAAATCTCCGGCAACATATGATAAAAGAAAGAGAGACCTATGAGAGATTGCGAGTTATAGATGATAGTCTCTTTTAAAAGAGGAGGGATCTAACATAAAAAGAGCAAGGCAGTATACGAATTTTTGAAAGTCAATGGGAAACAAATCGAAGATCAAATTAAATTTTAAATAAAATGACAATTCGATATCTATTCGACTGAGACTCTTAAGCCGTAGCATGTTAGGACAAAACAAGAAAAACAATCGCAAATAATATTTTAGAGATAACAGAATATTGTAGGTAGTGGTCTTCTCTTCAGTTAGACTAGACCGGTTCAAACATGTGGAATCTTTATAAACAAAACATTTCTGATTTGTACGTTTGCGTTGAAATGTGAGATTTTAATAGTAGTAGTATCAAACATAATTTGGTAGTACTTCATTAGTAAAACTTGAAACATATAATATTTTATAGCAGGACTTGCTATAGTAAACAACCTAATTTGCAGTGTAGTAGTATTGAACTAAATTTTGGTTGAATACATACCCTCTACGTACGTGTTAAAGCTCGTAAGGAAAATTCGCATAATTAGATCAAACGCACATCCACATATAATGCGACTTTTTTAACTAGAAAAATATATATCATCATTGAGAGCACTTTAAAATATCAAATAGGTTATTATACTTTAATTGACGGTAGAAGAGTCTTTAAAATTCTAAGTGTGTCTTTGACTGTGACTAACTAACCACATGCATATAATAAAGTTATAAACAGTTATTCAAATACTTTGTTTAAAAAAAAAACTGAAAGATTGTGGAAACAAGAACCCATGTTGGAAAACTTAAAAATTTGAAAGTTATACTTTTTCCTTTGCAACATTATTCTTGTACTGGAATAGAGCAAGTTTAGGAAAATGATGTAATCATTTTCACCTAGATGTATTTTTGTAAATGAAGCAAAAGATTCGAATTTGACTTTCACATTTATATACTGTGTAACAGTGTAAGTGCAACGTGTTCCTAACCACACTATGAGCAAACTGATTAACGACATTTCAGTTTGTTATAATCCAAACCAAATATTCATTCCAATTGTGTGCACGTAATTCCAATGTATTTCCATCTCTATAGTTCAAAACTACTTTTTTCTCTCTCTTATTCGCCAGTCATGGGTTCAAATCTACTTTTCGTGTTCAAAAAACAAATACTACATGTGTTTTAAAAATTTAATATTTCATTTCATCGGTGTTGTTATAGTGTAGCCGATATGTTTGACGTTAAAAAAAAACTTGGCATTGTAGCCAAACTGTTTATTTTCCTAATATGAAAGCATCACGTCACGAGTCAGTGAGATAAGTATTAGTTAGTAAACCGATCAAAACACTCTACATGCATGTACACACGACGTCAAGACAGGGGTTACCTTCAACTATGTTAATTTTCTAATTCACATGCATAGTTAATTTTTGTCTTCTGTTTATACATGTTAGAAAGCAGCCTTACTAACCACCTCATGTCAATCACATATTCACATCCGTAAAAAATGTTCACCAAATTCGCTAAAAACAAAAAAAAAAATGGGTGTTGACAACATAACAAAAGACGACTTGCCATCTCTAATCAGTCACAAAATCTTTTCTCTAACTAATGGTTTTATATTATTTACCTCTAAACCTTTAAACTTGATGTTGACGGCTTGACCTAGTTATCTACAGCTACCAAAAACTTTTTTAAAAGATATATATATATATATATATATATATATATATATAATTGACGAGGCATATATGATTGTTACGAATCATGCGGTTCACGGGGTCAGACGAAATCATAAAGTTTGGAGGTGCAACCACCAAAACTACGTACATTATTATAAGCTTATATTATTTATACATCTCTTCTACATGTGTCGTTTCATTTATTACCTCACCACCCACTTTTCTCTCTATAACCAAAACTTAATAGAGAAATACCCCATTCCACACTATTTTCTTATTTTGTCTTTCTCCATATTCAATTATTTGTGTTTTCTCACCTATGTTGTACCAGAATTATCACCTAGCATTGATCTGGTGTCGCATAGCTTATATTTGATGTCACGTCTACTAGTTATCAACCAAATTTGAATGTGGTATGTAGGGTTGTGAAAAAATAGTGTTAGTTTTAATTTACCGATATAAATGTACATACCTGCTGAAAAAAAATTATATACATGACTGCTCATTGTAGGTAGATATCTGTTAATGAGCGCACTGAGCATGCATGCATTATATATCATACACCCACCAAACTTCGAATTCAATAAATACTTCCTACTCTATTCCTTTAGTTTGGTTCTTTAATCAAATTTGTACAGAGTACTTATGAACAAACAAAAAAAACAATCTCAATTAAAGAAAGGGTAAAATATCAATAACGACAATATCTTAAATCTTATGTTCCTAACAAAAACTTGATTCTATACCACCGAATTGGAATAACTTATAGTACACTGAAATTAACACAGTTGATAATACAAGAATTCGTACACATATCTAATATTTAAGTTTATTAAATACTATATAGTATGTATATATACTTCGTGAAATTCCTGGGTACCATCGCCGCATGCTAAACAAGTTGTTGGCATGGCAACACATTATTTGTCACCATCAATATTATGCATTATTTTGGCCACTCTTGTCTGCATTGTCGGAGCAAAAGTCCCGGCGATTATAGTCTTTGGTGACTCTTCCGTAGATTCCGGCAATAACAACTTCATACCAACAATGGCCAGAGCCAATTTCGAGCCTTACGGTCGTGACTTTCCCGGGGGTCACGCCACCGGCCGATTTTGTAACGGTCGTCTCTCTTCCGATTTCACTTCCGAGGCTTATGGCCTTAAACCAACCGTGCCAGCCTACCTTGATCCGTCCTACAATATCACTAATTTCGCCACCGGGGTTTGCTTCGCGTCCGCCGGCACAGGCTATGATAATGCCACGGCCAATGTGCTTGTAAGTCCACCATTCACTTCAAAATACCTAATTCCGGTTGATTTCTTGCATAACAAGATATATCAAGATTATTGTCTTGTTTTGAAATTTTAGGGCGTGATTCCATTATGGAGAGAAGTAGAGTACTATAAGGAATACCAAAGCAAACTTTCCGCCTATCTTGGCCACCGTAGAGCTGCCAGAATCATCAGAGAATCTCTGTACTTAGTCAGCATAGGAACCAACGATTTCCTTGAGAACTACTTCACATTACCGGACAGGAGATCTCAGTTCAGCATCAGTCAATATCAAGACTTTCTGATCGAGATAGCCGAGGTGTTCTTAAAGGATCTTTACAGGCTCGGAGCTCGGAAAATGTCTTTTACCGGAATATCGCCTATGGGATGTCTACCATTGGAGAGAGTGACGAATCTTGGTGACCCTTTCAGCTGTGCTCAGAGTTATAATAACTTGGCTGTTGATTTCAACGGGAGATTGAGAAAATTGGTGATGAAGTTGAATAGAGAGCTCACTGGAATGAGGATTTTCTTTGCTAATCCGTACGATATCATTTGGGATATTGTAACCAAACCTGATCTTTACGGTCTAGAGGTATCTAGTTCTGCATGTTGCGGCACGGGATTGTTCGAGATGGGATTTCTTTGCGGCCGGAACAATATGTTAACTTGCAGTGATGCGAATAAGTTCGTTTTCTGGGACGCATTTCATCCCACCGAGAGGACTAATAAGATTGTGTCCGATCACTTTTTCAAGCATCTCAAGAATCTGTTTCATTGATCCTATATATATATATATATATTCCTATTTTACTTCTTTATGAGTACTTTTGCAATTAGTCAAATACAATTTCGAAGATAAGAGCTTTGAATGGATGTGAAAAGTGCAGACGATTGATAAAATAAAGAAGTTGAAAAAATGTCAGAGAAATAACTGGTTGCTTGAGCAAGAAGTATCAGAAAAATCTCTTCCTCTCTAGAGTGTTAGAATTGTTGTTTTAGTAATTTCGGGATAGTTAAGAATTTTTTGGTTAATTAGATCCGTTTAATATCAAAATCAAAATTTTAAAAATGGTTTGTTTGATATTTGCTTCATTTACGTCCTTTTAAATTGTAACGCTGTCCAAGTTTTAATAACTTTCCTTTTAATATATGGTGCATGCAAACTATATATCAAAACTATTAAAGTGTCATTACAGATACATCATCATTATTATCTAAAAAAAAAAAGCAATGGTTTGTTTTATCTTTTATACAAAGCTCATGAGAAACGGAAAATCATTACTAGGGTTTAGTGTTGCCATCTATAACAGATCTAAGTTCATCCCAACTTGCTGAGTCTCCGATGAAATCTCCACCGTTGACGTGCCAGAAACTGAGGAGGTTATTATCATTACAAGATGTATATGTCGGTTGATTGAAAGCCACCGTATGTTGGTTCCAATAAGGATGATTATGTGGCTGAAGCGGCGGCTCGTGGGACAAGGAGTCTACTACGCGATGGCTCCTGTGGTCGGAATCTAAGCTGCTTGTCTTAGAACACGTGTCGGTTAAGGTGATAACTGGTTTTCGGTTTGGTGGTACGATGGTTGGGTTTCTGTGAGATGTGACCCGTTTGAAGATTCTGCATAGTGTCCATACCTCCTGCGAGAAAAAAACAAGACGGACCCATTATAAATTTATTCCAACTGTAATAATACCTGAAAGCAATTTATGAATGCGTGATGCACTTTTGTTATTATAACGACTATTCGAATCTTCAAATGCTATAAAGAAATTTCAAATATACATAACTGTCCATTAATTGCCATTGACTCAATGAGAAGTCTGAATTTTACTAAGAGAATCCGATTCTAACAACAAATAGGTCAATATGAACTCGAAATTACATAAACTAATGGATGATATCATTATAGTGGTTATATATAGTTATGCTGATTAATGGATGAATTCATTATATCCAAGCTAAATTGTTAAGGAAACGAAACTTAATTCATTGTGGACGTTTTCACTTACATTAGAGCTTAATTAGTCTTCGTGTGAAACAAAAATTTAGTTGGTCTATTTTTAACAAAAAGGTTGGGGGCCATACTGAGAAGAAAATGTGGTGTAGCTTTCTCAATAGCTCTAGCTCGTTTGGAAATGTGTTCGTGACTGACTTTTTAAAGCACTTAATTAAACGCTAGGAATTTTAGAAACTTGTCTCTTCAAAAATGGACAAGGTGGCTTAGCCTGATAAGTGATGATACCTTTCTAGGTTAAGTTAAGTAACCGGGTTTTTTTTTTCAATTTTGTTCACAAAACAATGTAGATTAATTACAAAACAAAAAAAAAATATTAAAAACAAAAACAAAATACTCACAGCTTGTTGAGCTGGCGAGTCGGTTTTTGTGGTAGAGGGGAGGCGGAATTCATGCATCATCCAATCGGTTTTGGTGCCTTTACCGGCAGAACCAAGATAATAAACCAGAGATTTCTTGAGACCGACACAATCTAGGTTGGAGTAAACCGGTTTATCAATACCAGTGGCTTTCCAGAACCCTGAACCGGTGACTCGATTTGGTCTAACGCTATTTCTGTACTTCCTACCTCTCATGCAGAAGAAGTACCACTCCTTTTCCCCGACGCTGCTCACTCCTGATAAGATCCACCGTAAAAGCTCTTATTAATTTCGTAAAAATTATTTATAGAAAACGAAAACTAAACCAAACTATAAGTCCTAGTAGTGTATAATTACAATTTCGCTTTCACTACCTAGTTAGTTCTGTATGCATGCATCGCATTTCCAAAGTTTCAATTGACTAGCAACTTGTGTAATTCAGATTTTTGAGTTTTAATTGTGTATTACTATATTTGGTCTATGAAGTTTAAAATAAATCATCGAGGGTGTTACAAATTATATTTTCGTTTGTCCATGACACAAACGAAATTTGTATATAAGTTAACCAAAAAAATCCTAGTCAGCTATCTTATTTTATGTAGATATCTAGCTAGCTATCGAAATTGAAACCAAGTCGGTATTCCGAATATATTTGTTGGCGGTTTTGTATGTTTCTGACTCATAGGAGACCAAATTGGACACTTCTTATTACTGAGCTAATAATCAATGGTTGAAAAAAAAAAAAGACAACTCCATTCAATTGTATGATCCTAATATAGGATATCAATATATAAAGAATTATAAGAATTACCAATAAAAAAAAAATATGGGTGATCCAATAAAAAGACTTACTAGTAAGATCCCAAGGATCGAACTTATAGATATCGATCTGTTTAATAAGTTCGAGTTTGATTGGTTTGTTCTCTACTTTCCTTCGAAGATAAAACCCTAAAAGCTCTTCGTCCGTCGGATGAAATCTGAATCCAGGAAGTGGTGCTTCTTCTTCTTCTTCTTCATGATCCCTACCTAAGTTACCTTTGCCACTCATCTTCACTACATCGATCTCTCTGTAACACCAATCAAAGTCTCTCTTTGTATGAAAAGTTCTCTATGCATATATGTGTATATATAGGTAAACTTTTATCTATTAAATGATTATTTTTCTGCCCTTTAATTGGTGCTCAGTCAATTACGAATGACTTTGACTATTATTATACACACAACATCTTAGAGACTTTCCCAAATATGAAATATCTTTAACGGGTTTAATTAATCGTTCTCATTATTTAAATATTATTAATTCAATGAAGTTTTTTCTTACAATAATGTATTCATTAATTAAAATTTGCGTGAGTCGTTTGTTTGTTTTCAAAATATGATATTTTTAGAGATAAAACTTGTTCTGGGTGTGTTTAAATATATTTCTTAAAAATATATAACAAAACAATAAGTGTTATATAGTTTAATAATGTTGATATAGATGGCTATTAAAAATTATGCAGAAAAGTCCAGGGAAATGGAAAATAATTAACTCACTGATTGCAACTAATTTATGTATGATGTAATATATAATCGAAAATCAAACATGTCGTTATCCGTAGTTGTTACGTACTATATTACAGTAATAATATCAGATTATCAATAAACTGTAAATTCAATACATACGAGTAAGGAAAGTCACGTGGTTTGACCAAATTTAAATTTTGCAAAATATCGAAGATGTAAAAGGTACTACTATTAAACAAAGATTCTTATGAATGATAAAACCAAAAGATAACTTTTAAATATGCCTCCTTTATAGATGCGCTATTTTGATAGCCGGGGAGCCAAATACAACCGTAGAAGGTAGACCAAATCGATATATATAAGTGTACGTGAGTATATATTTTTTTAGTCAGAGGACGCCTAAAGTTACTACTTTTCCTGTTATAAATCCAAAACATGTAACAAGTCTTTTGGACCAATCAACATATAACTCTCTGTAGACATATTGTAATAGGCAGAAAGACCACAGTATACGTACGTACGTACGTACGTTTTGAATGATGATGTACAGGTTACTATTGTTTGTTCTTGGGCGGCAACAAATAGCAAATAGTTATTTCATATTTTTTGCCACACCAATATTAGTTTATCCTTACTTATCTACTTTTATCATTTCTAACGACAACATTTTTCACTTACAGTATTACTAAAATAACTCTTACAGTTGCACGAAAAAAAAAAAAAACTCTTACAGTTGCGAATAGCTAGGAGCCTTGGTAGATCAGAAACTGGTTGAACATAGTAAATAATGCATGATGTAAATATGACGCCTACGTGATCTCATAATGAGTCATTAACCACTCCACTTAACATTGTTTTGCGTGAAAATAAAATAGTTGGAATGATTAGTAAAATAGTTGGAATCAAGGTGATAGTAAGGATAAAGGATGGCATATAGTCACTATTTTTTTTTGGTAATGTGTGTATGTTTAGGTTGTTTCGTTTATAATTGTAACAGAATAATCATCTTATAGTAAATGAATAAAATAAAATAAATAAAGCTTGAGAAATCACAAAGCAAAAATTAGAAGTTAAAATATGTATAGGGCAGAAATCCGTAGATGAAGTTTAAAACGATGGAGAGGAATTAAACTATCAAAGAAAAGACAAATGGGAAAGTGACGCATTTGATCTATATAAAACATTCAAAGTTCAGATTTTGACTGTTGAATATTATCATTTATAATCCATTAAAATTATACAAATACTACTAAAAAGTTGCCACAACAATAATATTTAGTACACATCCAATCTTCTCGGGAAGACAAAAGAAAAAAAAAATTAACAAAGGTTTTCATTTTTCAAAGAAGAGGAAGAGAGTCAAAGGAACATAATATCCAAGATTTCAACTCCATAACTTTTTGGAATTTCTTCGACACGAAAAAGAGAGAAACATTGAATGATGGTATATATCAGCATCAGGTTTCTATAAAGAGTATGTTCATACTAAAACAAAGAAAAACAAAATAAACAAGCAGCAAAATTAGCTAGAAAAAAAAACAACAAGAAGAAACTTATGCATTTTGATATGTAAAATATGTGAATTAGCACATCATCACGAGCAACTTGTCTTTGTTTAGTAAAGTATTTTTGACTAAAACATTATGGACCTCTTCGTATAATGTTTTTTATGGGTTTAACTGAAAGGCCCATTACTCAAATCATAAGTGGCTTATTGTTACTGGTTTTGACGCACTAAAACATTATGGACTTCTTCGTATAATGTTTTTTATGGGTTTAACTGAAAGGCCCATTACGCTATGTTTTAGTCACTAAATCTTTGTAATTAAAATGCAATTGAAGTTTGAATTTTATCTTCCAAGAAATGAAGACATCAGATCAGTACTATTTATAATGTCGTCTGTTTGGCTAATCAGCCTATCACAATTAATTTGAATCTGTGAAAATTTTAAATCCATATCAGAATAAGATTTTTGAAATAATTTTGCTAGAGAACACAATTATTAAGATTTTATAATTTTTGGTTAAAGAATTGAGATTTTATCTTTGCGGTGCAGTTAAAAGAGAAAGATACTAGATATTTTTGTAGTGTGAATTAAGTAATTTCACCAATTACAACACGTTTTGTTTTCCTTAATTCCAAGAGTTTCCTTAAATGTGAATATATAAACGCCAAAAAATATGACATAATAAACTCGTTGAGACTCTTCTGCCTCGGAAATTAAATGAACCATTGAACTCGGATGATAAATCACCCTTCACTTTACATCATATCGTTGATAACAAAAACAAAAACACGTAATTTAATTTGGCGCATAGTGAATACTTGAAGAATAGAACGTCAAAACTAAAGATAATTCTCAGAAAAAAAAACAAAAAAAAAGCCATATGAGAAAGGTGTCGACAAAAAATAAAACCATAGATGATGATGGTAGTATTAGTATATGATTTGACAAAAACACCCTCAAATCATTGTTTTCAGAGTACTTTTTTTAGATAAGGTACAGATCAGAAACCACCTCTAGAAATCGAGCAATAGATCTCATTCGCTTAAAAGAAGAGAGAGAGAGAGAGAGACAGAGAGAGAGAGATCTATTCTCTGCTCGTGCAGCGTCCCACTGATTCCAACATAATGTCCCAGAATTTGCCACGTGGCGTTCATTACAAAAGATTGCAGTACTGTTGTCCTTAGAGAATCATTATCTCTCTCGCTGTAATATCATATCTTTATGCTCCTGTCACTTTCTGTCTGTACTGTATCCAAAATAAGTAAAGAACCCTTTCTCTCTCATCCTCCTTCCTCTCTCTGTTTCTTTCATGTTTTATGAGAGTTTTCTCAAACACTTTCTGCTCTTTGGTTTTTATCTAGATTGAGAAAAACGAGATAGAGTAGAGAGAGTTGTGTTGTGTTGTGTTGGGCGTGGAACTTTCCACAGATCAGGTGTATCGATCTTATCTTTCAACTTCTGATTCGTCCAGAAGCTTTTTCCTAATCTGGTCAGTACTCTGTACTCTTCTTTTACAGTCTTTTTATTCTTTCGTTTTAAAAGATGTTTCTATATTTGGAAATAACTATATTTGTAAGCCTTCCTAGATTGCTGGAATATAAAAAGGGGGTATGTTTAACTGGAGAACGAACTCATATGGACTTGCTTTAAATTTAATTATTTTTTTAATCATTCTATAATGATTAGAGTAAATAAACTATTGTGACTCTGAATTATAAAATCCGACTTTATTATGATGCTCCTCCGTGTATCTCTTAATCATTAGCTCTGTTCACTTACTACATCAAATACTATATTCTGAGGTTAATAAATTATTTTTTTTTTTCTTTTGCAATGTCTCCAGAGATCTGACATGGAACACCAAGGTTGGGGTTTTGAGGAGAATTATAGTTTGTCCACTAATAGAAGATCTATAAGGTAATATATATATATATATATTAATCTTTGATCTATTCGTTTAGCATTTTCCTTACCCAAAAAAAACCCATCTTATATAGTCTCTGTTATGTCTAGGCCACAAGATGAACTTGTGGAGTTGTTGTGGCGAGATGGGAAAGTGGTTCTGCAGAGCCAAACTCATAGAGACCAAACCGAAACTCAAAAACAAGATCATCATGATGGAGCCCTAGGATCCAACACCTTTCTTGAAGATCAAGAAACTGTTTCTTGGATCCAATACCCTCCAGATGAAGACCCATTTGAAACCGACGACTTCTCCTCCCATTTCTTCTCAACCGTCGATCCCCTCCAGAGACCAACCTCAGAGACTGTTAAGCCTACGTCCGGTCCTGACCCACCTCAAGTCATGGATAAGCCTAAGGCCTGTCCTGACCCTCCTCAAGTCATGCCTCCTCCTAAATTTAGGTTAACCGATTCATCGTCAGGAAACATGGAACTAGGGAAGGAACAGTACTCGGTGATGACCGTTGGACTTAGCCATTGCGAGAGCAACCCATCCCAGAGCGATCTCGATGTCTCAACGAGTCATGCTCGAAGCAAAAACATCGAAGAAAAGATTTATCCGAAGGCAAGCTCCTCATCAGGTGGCTCCTCAGGTTGCAGCTTTGGCAAGGATATCAAAGAAATGGCTAGTGGAAGAAGCATCACAACAGACCGTAAGAGAAAACACATAATGGACACTGATGAATCTGTGTCTCAATCAGATGTATGCTTTAATTTTGTACTTGTGATGATAAGTTCTTGAAAACGTTTTTTCTATCTATTGCTCAGAGTAATCTTGATTGTGTATATAATACGTTGTGTAGGCAATAGGTAACAAGTCGAACCAACGATCAGGATCAACCCGAAGGAGCCGAGCAGCTGAAGTTCATAATCTCTCCGAAAGGGTACTTCATCGGTTCGTCTATATATGATATAATATATAGTTTAAATGTTAAAAAGATATCATATAACATTCAGACAAAGAAAACAAATACAAAACTCTGTTTTTTATTTCATCTTTTCTAAATCTAAATAGAGGAGGAGAGATAGGATCAATGAGAGAATGAAGGCTTTGCAAGAACTAATACCTCACTGCAGTAAAGTAAGTTACTTAATCGAATCTTAATAGTGGAGACTTGATAAGTTCATTGGTGTAATATTTGGTTCTGTTTTGCAGACCGACAAGGCTTCGATTTTGGACGAAGCCATAGACTATTTGAAATCACTTCAACTACAGCTTCAAGTGATGTGGATGGGAAGTGGAATGACGGCGGCTCCGATGATGTTCCCCGGTGTACAGCCTCCACCGTTCATGCGTCAGATGCAGATCCCGGTACAGTTACCTCGATTCCCGGTTATGGATAGGTCCGCAATTCAGAACAATCCCGGTTTAGTTTGTCAGAATCCGGTACAAAACCAGATATTCTCTGACCGGTTTGCTAGGTTCATCGGTGGCTTTCCACAGATGCAGGCCGCGTCTCAGGTAAGGCCAATATGGCAACATATTAATATGGGTTGTATTATTAACTTAATACGAAGCCGTAGGTGCCGCTTTAATGTTGAAAACGACGTAGGTTTTATCTGACACACTGTATGGTTTAAAAACTCAGCCGATGGAGATGTTGAGATTTGGGTCACCGGCGGGACAGCAAAGTCAACAACAATCGTCTGCGCCGACCAAGACCACCGATGGTCCTCGTTTGGACCACTAGGTTTGGGGTGGCACTTCTTTCTTCTATGTCTGGTATGTTTGTGTTTTAATAACTTTCTGAACATATAATCAAAACGTTCAAGGATGTAATATTATTATAGAGTACTGCTTTACGTTATTTTCTGTATATGCGAGTTTTACTATGTCAAAATGACATGAGATTTTTTGTAAACATGATGTTAGAGATATATATGAGTTTTTGTAATCATAAAAACTTTGGAATGCGATTTCTTTTCTAATCAAATTAAGGATATATACTGTACAACCTGTAATTAACTATGTATGCATTTATCTAAGCTGTCGTTTTCTTTTCCAAAGATTGAACTACCTCAGATCACACCTCTAAATTATACTATAAGATCATACCTATTTTTCCAATGTAGCTACAAGTCCATTCAAATTTTCTGTTCCCCTGATGATAAACATTTGGTGTCTTTTTTTTTTTTTTATAAATAGATCATGTTCATTTATAAGAAACACATACCTATATTATTTTCTCAAAACACTATATATCTAGCTCTAAGAAAAACAGATAGTTGATGATAACTTGTCCGCCTGGAGTTTGATATAAATATATAGTTCTCTTGTAGTGTCATATTGTTCGATGAGAAAATACATAAGTAACTAACAATGTCTTAAGCCAGTAAATTAAAATAATAATGATGCAACCTCTTCTAGTTGATTGTCTAAAAATTATAGAGATGGGAAAGGCAAGTCACATGTGAAAGAGCAGATTTCAATGAAAGTCATCTGTCAATTGTCAAACATCGACGTTATAAAAGTTTTAAGCCATGTGCTGGAGTACTACTGGTCAGAATCTGTTTTAGCAATTATTGAGTTAAATATCTTAGATATTTTCTGCATACTGTTTTTTTATTGTTTATGTATAATTTATTCGAACGATTGAAACAGTCGATCGAAAACACTTCTATTAGAGCAATATATAGCCAAAGAAATTCGAAAGTGGAACCCGTCAAAGGTTGGATGCATACATTTGGACAGACACGGGGTCTGAGACACATATGCTTAATTTAAATCTTCGTTGAACATCAACATAACATTATTTTAGTGGCAAAACAAAAAAAAATGTAGAACAGTACAAAGATGAAAAAATAATAGTAGTATATATTAGGTTTACTAGTCTTCAAATCATGTGAAATTGTAAATCATTCACGAATCACTACTAAATATATGTTTGAATCAAAATGCTAAGATGAGTTTATTTCATTTAGAGTGACTTTTGGTTGGAGCACAAGTCCATGGATATGATTTTAGTGGTTTGATATAATTGTGGCTGATCGACCCGGCCAACATATCTTTTCGCCGTTTCTTGTTCTTTCAATCTTTTTATCTTTGAATTATGTGGCCCATTTTGTATTTTCAGTTGAAAACAGTGATCGTGTTTGGCAAAACATCAAAATCTCGTTAACAATTTTCGTTTACTTGTTCGTTGGATGATCGAACATAAGTAAATGCGTCCCTTTTAGTCATTTTCATGGTGTTGCATGATAAAAGTTGTATAAACGTTCATGCTTGGTGAAAGGTATTCCTATTCGAAATAAAATTCTTCGGGTGGTTACGTTGACAATTCTTATTAGAAACAAATACAATTTATTGTGTAAATGAATTTCGTATAGATGTCTTTTCATTAGCTCTTTTGGTTATAATTAAGAAACATGTTTTTTCTTGGTTAATTATAACCAAAAGATTTCATACCACAAATCAATATTAGCTAATAAATATCTTATATGATTTGAATTTACGATATTGTTTGGTCAAACAAACAACAATACATTTATCATCTCTGCACACTAAACACTAACATTTGTATATGATCAAATTTTATAGGTCAAAAAGAATAATAGAAACATTTATATAGTTAAAAGGGACTATAGTACTAATGAGAAGTATAGTAACCGAAGTTGGTGTGTCGGTTTTGAACAAGGATATATAGAATGTGTTTTGATTTCAATTCACCCAAAGTATCTCGAATAAAATCGAATTCAGTTAAACCAAGGGTTTGAGCCATTGCAGTTCGACTAAAGCTGGTTTGCAAGGATATGTAATGGAAGTATGGAACACAAACGCAGTTGAAATCGTGTGAGTTGGTTATAGCATGTCAATTTTTTTTTATTATTCATCTTATTCAGTTCGTAGTTTACAAGTTGTTTCCCCTGATTTTCTCTCTATCTCTTATGTAACTCTTCAAAAACCATGTTTCGTAGTTAATTGCTGAAGTTCAACCCTTACGGCCTTACTGATATAGTGATATGTACGTAAGTAAGATCGTTTTCAACAAAAATTTCCCGTTTTATTATATCCCCTCGTTCATACATATATTGTGACCATTATCTTGAAAAAAACTTGTTAATATATTCACACAAAACCCGCTAACATTGTAACATCATATTAAATAATTGAAAACGTCTAGAGAGTTTTTCTTCAAATTTATAATTACATTGTTACATTAAATATAATCTATATAAAAAAGAATTATTATTTAATTAAGTTGCAAAAATCATTGTCACATTAAAAATCAGTCATCTAGCCCAAAAGCCCAACCTGGAACACATGTATATAGCAAGAATTTTGATACATATCATATTATAATGTTTGAATTTGTCTTGTAATTGAGTAATTTAGTTGTAAATCACAATCCATTGAATTAAAACAAAAAAAAAATTGTTTCAAATACTAGTTAATAACTTAATATTAAATGGATGAAAACCAGTTAATTTTTTTTTTTGTTTTTCTTGGTCTTCAATTCTTACCAAACTCATAGCCACCAAACATCATATTTATTGAAACCATTACCATGGGCAACGCCGTAGTTTCGGTCCGTCCCCTGATTTATTTGGATTTAAATTTAAATCATAAAAGCCCAATTACGAAAAAACGGTTCTTATTTGGGGACGTTTTTTGTCCGTGTACTTGGACACGTGGAAGCTGGTCGTCGAGAGAAAGTTCTCCAATTCTCTCTTCTATCTCGACTCCGTCTCCGTCTTCGTCTTGGGTCCGGTGGCCACACACGATCTGAACCCAGTCGCCGGCAGTCATCGCCCACCGTTTGGTGTTGCAATCTTTCTCTCTCCTTCAAACTCGTAAGCTTTAGAGTATATCAACCAGATGTTCCCAAAGCTTCGGTTCCTTCCAAATCATCTCATCACCACCAGGAACAGCCAGCTACGTCTCACTGAAGAGCAATCGCTTCTTCTTAATTAGATGAGGTAACTAAAATCGTTGATGATTGATTGATTGATTGATTGGTTCTATCTTGATTAGTTTGATTGGAACGCATAGAGAGAGAGAGAGAGAGAGAGCTAGTTTTATCTTGATTAGTTCTTCTTGTTGTTGTTGGATCATTATGTGATTAACCATTATGTGCGGTCACAAATCTGCCATATATTTAGTGTTCTAGAGATTACAAAGGTGCTCTGTTGCTAATTATTAGACTGCTCAGAGTTAGAGGAGTAATGTAGTAATATCAATAGAACTTGAGTTGTATTGATATTTATAGGTCCAGTTGCTGAAGACATGTTTCATTGGCAAGCTACAATAATGGGTCCTGCAGAGAGTCCGTATTCAGGGGGTGTGTTTCTCGTTACCATTCACTTCCCTCCCGATTATCCTTTCAAACCACCAAACTGTAGTAAAGTTAGCTTTTGAAATGCCTCAAGGAATCAATGGCCTTAGATCAAAGTTCATAGTAAAGTCCTGCAGTAGATGATGACGGAGATTGTTTTTCTCCCTTGGCGCTGAATGCGACCTCCGTAAACGTTGAAGTCTATTATAACAAAGCTGTGAACTATACATTGATGGTCACTTTTGTATCCTATGTTCTAACCTTTTTCCATTCCATCATAACATGGATACACTTTTTAGCGAATTCCTTAACTTGTTATTGTACTTAGGTCTCGTTCCTACAGGTTCTTTTGTTGATCCGACAAATGGAGCACAGTAACACACAATCCGTAAGATTCTTGCTTTTTTGTTAATCTGATTTGTTTTTTAGAAGAGACTGGATGCTAACTTTGGAATTACTCTTCTTGTATTTATGCAAGGGTGCTGCAAAGGTCTCTATAGTAATGATCGGGTAACAAGCCATCATGGATTCTTATTTATGCCTTTTACATCTCACAGCTGGGATTTTAGTTGGTATGTATTTTATAAAATAATCTCACACTTGTGTTTCCTCTTTGTTTAGATGGTAATCTTATGTTATAACAATGTTAATGTTAATTTTTGTAACTTTTAAAATATTATTATTTTATTTGGGGGACCAAATACAAATAGACACCAATGTTCATACTAAAAATAAGAACCTTTCAAAATAATACTTTTAAATTTGGGGGACCAAAAATTGTCCCTAACCAATGCCCATGCTCTTAGAATAGAAACGTCTGGAAAGTTTTGTGCATCAAAGAATGACATTGTCGCATTAACAATTGTCTTAAAAATGCAAAATATTTATTATTTACCAGATACCAGACAAAAGAGATGACGTGTTATTGATTTTGAATGTCGACGTATAGTTGGATGACACGTGCTCCCTGTTGGACCACTAGTCCTGATAAGGTACGTAACTTATCAAACGTGCCAAAATCCAACACGAGATTTCCACTCCCTGAAATTCACACAATATTTGATTTAAAATAAAGGTTGTGATATTATTAATAAAAAGATATTTTAAATATAAATGACTACTAGTATTTTAGAATCTTACAATAATATAAAATAACATTGAAGTTAAATATATTATATGATTAGGTTTTAATTAATGTTATTTTTAATAATATCTATATAATCAAATAGTATATTAAGGTCTTTTATTGATGCTGTAACTATTCATAACTCTATTTGGTACAATATATTAGTTGTATTGTATTTAGCTATTTTAAATATTAATTTCTTAAAATATATGAATTTCTACTACAGTAGGTAACAATAAATTGGTTTTTTTTTTGGGTAATTCAACAAAAAAATTAATATAAAAGTTAGTAACAATATTTTACAATTTTATTATTAATGTAGATAATAAATAAAATAAATAAAAAGATCTACAGTCCAATAAGAAAATTATGAAATAATATTGATAATTGAGGGATCATTATGCGACATTATAAATTACAACCAAAACCTACTTTACCGACCCATACAGATCTCCAAAGCCTCACCTTTGTACTATTTCTTTGGTCTCTCATCTCTCTAGAAGTCTCTCCTCCTTGTTTTCATCTTGCTCTTTCTCGTTTTCTGGGATTTTGATCTTTTTGCCTCCCCCCACCCCCCCCATTGTTTCGCTTGAATTACGAATCCGTTCTCGCCGATCGTCATAGATCTACGTTGATATTGTCGGGCTGAGTAAAACAGAGAGTGAAACAATAACAAAAACACAGAGGGGGGTTTAAAAATCCTGAAGAAAAGAGAAATCGCATGAATTTGTTTGGAGGCCTGATCTTTTCATCTTCGATTTCGAGCCACTTCACGACTTGTCTTCTCATCTTTATTCTTCATTTCTCTCCCCAGCTTAATAGTAATAGTAATAATAATAATAATAATAATCGTAATTATAATAGTAATCATGGAGTCCAGGAAAAACACTGATCGTCAAATGCGTAGAGGTATTGTATTTTTTTTTTACCTTCATCGGAAATTTCGGATTTTTAAATGTTTTGTTGATTTTAATCGTTGATGTATATGAAGAATCTAGGGTTCTTGGGTAATTTGGTTTATCTGTTTTTATGGTTTTTTGGGTCCTCAATTTTGCCCTCGTGCTTATTTTCTCTGTCGGTGACTTGAAGTTTTGTTTTTTTTTTTTTTTTTTTTTTTTTTTTTTTTTTTATTGTTTGGTGGGGTTTAAAATCGTTGTTTAATCGTAAATTTGAATTGTTAGTTTATTGGATTTGAACGGTCGTTGATTCGTGTTTGATGTGTGTGTGGTGACAGCTAATTGCTTTTCAGCTGGTGAAAGGGTGAAGACAAGGTCACCGTCGGTGATTGTCATCGGAGGTGGTTTTGGTGGAATCTCAGCTGCTCGCACTCTTCATGATGCTTCCTTTCAGGTTTCCACTGCTATTTCAATTTTTATGTTTTATACAATGTCCTAAGAACTGTTTGATGTTTTATGATTGGGAACTAAATTGCAGCTTGGTGATTCATGTTTTGGTCTTCTAGAATGATCATCATCATCATCTCTTTCTCACGGTGTGGTTCTTTCTGTTGTTCTAGGTTATGGTGCTGGAGTCCCGTGACAGAATTGGTGGACGAGTTCACACTGATTACTCATTTGGTTTTCCTGTTGATCTTGGTGCATCATGGTAATAATAGACACGGCTCTTTATTCTTGTCATTG
>NC_025690.1:23821254-23825841 GCF_000633955.1 Camelina sativa
TTTTTTTTTTTTTTTTTTTTTCGATCTTCTATTTCTTTTTATTCTTGTCTTACACCTTGAAACTCACACTGCAAATTCTTTTGTTTCTGAAGCTATGCTCTGTTTGATATGGATGGCAACCAAGTTCCCCAAGAGTTGGTAACTCAGGTTGGCGTCACTTTTGAACATATTTTGGAAGAGGTATGTCCATCACATTCATTTATTATTATTATTATTATTCCGATTCTTGTTTTTGTTGATGTTGCAAGTCTTTGTTTTATGCTCATCTTAACTAGATTCGTCTTTTGCAAATACAGATTAATAAAGTCAGGGATGAGCAGGATGCAGACATGTCAATGTCTAAGGCTTTCTCAATAGTCTTTACTAGGAAACCCGAGTTGAGGTTTGTATACATAATGTCCCCACTTTTTAAATTTCTTTAGTCTATGCACTTTTGGTAAGCTTGGTTTCATGATTGAGTTTGAATTTCCACATCCAGATTAGAGGGGCTTGCACACAATGTACTTCAGTGGTATGTATGCCGCATGGAAGGATGGTTTGCCGCAGATGCAGATACCATCTCTGCAAAGTGTTGGGATCAGGTTAGTTACATTTTCCTCCTCTTGAAAGTTAATGGATTTATCACATACCGTTTCTTGATTTCTGGTTTAACATTCTGAGAATTGTTCAGGAGGAGTTACTGCCAGGTGGACACGGACTTATGGTTAGAGGGTATCGTCCTGTCATCAACACTCTGGCCAAAGGTCTTGATATCCGAGTAGGCCACAGGTACACCTTGCCTATTTGAAGAGTTTTGGCCATTTACTTAGTGTTTTGCAGTGATAACCTCTGGTTTTTTTCCTTGTCTCAGGGTTACGAAGATAGTAAGGCGGTACAATGGAGTGAAGGTAACGACAGAAAACGGGGAAACATTTGTTGCTGATGCTGCAGTCATTGCTGTTCCTCTCGGAGTGTTAAAAGCTGGAACCATAAAGTTCGAACCGAAGCTACCTGAGTGGAAACAAGAAGCAATCAACGACCTAGGAGTAGGTATCGAGAACAAGATCATACTACATTTTGAGAAAGTCTTCTGGCCGAAAGTAGAGTTTCTAGGAGTGGTAGCTGAAACCTCCTACGGTTGCAGTTATTTTTTGAACCTGCACAAGGCCACGGGTCATCCTGTCCTGGTTTACATGCCGGCTGGTCAGCTCGCTAAAGACATCGAGAAAATGTCTGATGAAGCAGCTGCAAGTTTCGCCTTCTTGCAACTCCAGAGAATTCTTCCGGATGCATTGCCTCCGGTTCAGTATCTTGTATCAAGGTGGGGATCGGATGTGAATTCACTGGGATCTTATAGCTACGATATCGTGGGAAAACCTCATGATCTCTACGAGAGGCTTAGGGTTCCAGTGGATAACCTATTCTTTGCCGGTGAAGCAACGAGCTCGAGCTTCCCGGGCTCTGTTCACGGCGCTTATTCAACTGGATTGATGGCAGCTGAAGATTGTAGGATGCGAGTTTTGGAGCGGTATGGTGAGTTGGATCTGTTTCAGCCTGTGATGGGTGAAGAAGGACCGTTCTCTGTTCCGCTTCTTATCTCCCGTCTCTAAACTCCCCCATCATTGACTAGAAAGAACCTGAAGTGAAGATGGGATTTGTCTTGTGTCTTAATTTGAAACTATAACTATTCTCGTGTTGGATCGTTTAAAACATCTTCGGTTTGTTATTCAATAAATTTGAACATTATATATATCCTTGTGATATTATTTATATATGACAATCATCTTTTAAGAATTCAACTAATACAAACACTAATCTAAAAAGAGGTTAAATCGAACATGAGAAGAAATAAAGAACGAGATAAAACAAAATTTTGAATTTTGAGGACCGATGTTGCAAAATAAAAACCACTGTATGTTGTAAATATGAGTATCTCCAGGGGTATAATGATAAAACTTCGTAAGTTTTTATTAGATTGGGGAGAAGAGAAGAGAAGAGAAGATAAGAGTGGCACAAACAGAGCTTGCTTTATCCTCTCTTCAGTTCAGAGTTTGCTTCTTCTTCTGTGTGAGTATCTTGGGAACAATGGCGATGGCTATGGCGGTGGTTTCTTTCCCATCTCTACTCAACAAATCAACCTTATCCACTTCTCTCTTCACTCCAACCTTCCTCCCTGCGAAATCCTCTTCCCTTCTCATCAAATCATCACCCAGAACCAGATTCGTTGTGTCTTCCTCCATGGAAGCTGGCATCGGAGTAATGGGTTCAAAGCTCGGAATGATGAGTTTCTTCGAAGAAGACGGCACAGTAGTTCCAGTAACAGTCGTCGGATTCCGCGAAGGCAACATCGTGACCCAAATCAAAACCCTAGCCACCGACGGTTACGACGCGGTTCAAATCGGTTACCGTCGAGTAAGAGACAAGAAGCTAACCAAACCGGAAACCGGTCATCTCCTAAAAGCCGGTACGATTCCAATGAGACATCTACAAGAGTTCAGGCTAACGAACGTGGAAGGATTCGAAACGAACCAGAAGCTCGTGTTCGACGAGATATTCAAAGAGGGGGCCCTCGTCGACGTGGCGGGAACGACGATTGGGAAAGGGTTTCAAGGAGGAATCAAAAGGCATCATTTCAAGAGAGGTCAGATGACTCATGGTTCAAAGAGTCATCGTGCTTTGGGTTCGATTGGTGCTGGTACTACACCCGGAAGGGTTTACAAAGGGAAGAAGATGCCTGGGAGAATGGGAGGCACGAGGACCAAGATCAGGAAGCTTAAGATTGTTAAAGTTGATAAGGAGCTTAATGTTGTTATGATCAAAGGTGCTTTGCCTGGTAAGCCTGGCAATCTCCTTCGTATTACTCCCGCTAAAATCGTCGGACTTAATATTCCCAAGAACTAGTTGAGACTTGAGACAACAACATCAAGACTTGTTTTTGTTTTGTAATGTTTGACTTTGTTTATTATTATTGTATCGAAACTGCGGAATCTGGATTTTGGTGTTGGAAATTTGTAGAATTGCTTTTCGTGTTAGTTAAGCTCTTGCTCAGAGATTATGTATGACAGAGTCGTGGCTTTTGTCCAAGGATCTTTCCCAGTTCATATTCAAATATTCTAGGAACTTAATGTAAGAACAAGAGTAGTCAAGTAGTAACAAAACAATAGTATATTAGGATGTCTTACTCAAAAAAACATATATATTTATAGTTTAAGGGGTTAAAATTGTACATGAGATCATATGATAGGAAGAAAAAATGAACATATAAATTATAAATCTTTATGATACGTTACGTTTTTTGGGATTTTAAAGAATGGTTGAGAAGCTCTCAATAGGATCAGATTCTTCAAGCATAGAAGCAGCTTGGAAGCAATCGGTAGCATCAGCTATACGTCCATCAGATTTATGAACCATTCCTAGGTAATACCAAGCTTTTCGGTTTGTCGGATCAATCCTCAATGCATCAGAAAGCAAGCTTCTCGCCACGGGGAGAGTCGGCTGATGATCTTTCCCTCTTTCAGACAACAATGCTCCAACCGCTACTTTGCAAGGAACCGATGATCCGTCTAGTAATAAACCATCTAAGAAAGCTGCTAACGCGGGTTTAAACTCCTTTCGTCCTTCCCACATTCGACCTGATCATCCCAAAGATTCAAACCGAATTTGAGTAAATCAAGGAAATGGATTCTAAGAGATGAGTTAAATGTGTTCTTGTTCTTGCCTTCTGTATGCAGCATTGAAGCAGAGTATTGTTTCAGCTCCCCGGCCTTTTTCAGACAGACTTCCACGTCGTTCCAATGCGAAAGGCTTGAGTAAAGATAAGCCAAGCCATGCCACACTTCAAACTCATTCACTTTGTCTTCCTCCATCTGTGTTATTGTATAAGGTCTTCAATAAAAAAACAGAAGGTTTTGATTGATGATCCCAATAGATTAGAAAACAAACGAGATTTAGAAACCTGAGAAAGAGTTCTGAGAGGTCCAAAAGATTTCCTTTGCGCTTGAACCAATGCAAGAAGGTAACGATAAGTCTCGACAGCTTCTGTTGGATTTGACTGAGAGATCTTCAACTTTGCTTTAAGTCTCAAGAGAAATCCTTGATCCCACTTTGCGGTTTCATCTAAAGCAGCATCGGTCACAACTTCAGCTTCTGAAAACCGTTGCTGAGCCGACAAAACAAGCGCGAGAAATCTCCATCCTTTTAACACCGACCCTCCCGTTGCATCGATGAACTCTTTGGCGTAACGTGACGCGGCTTTTAAGTTCCGTTGCTCAGCGTATTGAACACCTAACTCAAAGATCAAATCAGGATTGTTGTGCTCAAAAGCTATAGCTCCATCTAATGCTTTCAATGATTCTGATTGAAGCCGAGACCTTTCGAAATCCGACGTGGGAACTTTAGCTTGCTTCCCTAAACAAAGTCCTAACATCCTCAAACCAACGCCTTTCAAATGCTCATCCATACCTTCAGCATTGTTTATAGCTCTCTGCGCATAACCCGAACCTTCTGCAGCTAAAGAAGGCTCTTCACTGCAAAGCTTAGCAGCTAACAAAAGTGCCACAAGATCATCAGGTTGTTCGTGTTTATGCAGAGACTTTCTAAGAAGGTTAA
>NC_025690.1:23830081-23867942 GCF_000633955.1 Camelina sativa
GCTTTTAAGTTCCGTTGCTCAGCGTATTGAACACCTAACTCAAAGATCAAATCAGGATTGTTGTGCTCAAAAGCTATAGCTCCATCTAATGCTTTCAATGATTCTGATTGAAGCCGAGACCTTTCGAAATCCGACGTGGGAACTTTAGCTTGCTTCCCTAAACAAAGTCCTAACATCCTCAGACCAACGCCTTTCAAATGCTCATCCATACCTTGTGCATTGTTTATAGCTCTCTGCGCATAACCCGAACCTTCTGCAGCTAAAGAAGGCTCTTCACTGCAAAGCTTAGCAGCTAACAAAAGTGCCACAAGATCATCAGGTTGTTCGTGTTTGTGCAGAGACTTTCTAAGAAGGTTAACCGCAGCACTGTTTTGACCAGCTGCACTATAGGAAAGAGCCAAAGTGTTCCAACGCTCAATACGGCTGTACACACCAGGCATTACTTCTTCAAGCTGCTTGGCGAGAACCGAGGTCTGACTACATAAAGATAACGCAAAGGTAAGGTGCTCAAACACAGACGGATCCCATTTAGCTTTCCCGAGGTTGAACTTCTTTAAAAGAATCATTAGAAGAAGAATGGCTTCTTCTAAGTTGTTTCTAGGTATGTAGGAGCCCTCCATCTGAGAACCTAAGCTCGGTGGACTCGCTTCGACTCCAGAATGTAGAAGAAAGACTGCAAAATCTTTCTGAATCCTTGCACAACAGTCATTATCAAGATTCCATTGGCTTAAAAGCGCGCGTCTATAAGAGGATATTGCTTCTTGATAGTCACCACACTCTTTCCATAACGCAGGAAGTAGTTCAACTGCGTGGCTAACGGTTTCTTGAAGTTTGTTATCCACTTGAGCATCTGGTATCCCTTGCTGAAATATTTTCTCAACAGAATCAAGAACACTCCTGCATTCGTGTGCAGCCTCTGCAAAATAAAACAACCAGCAAGGAAAGAAAGATTCAGAATTAAAGGCTGTACCAAGATCAATGCCTCAGATTCATCACATTTCATTCTTTTCAAACTGTATTGTCAAAAAAATTGAGACTCACAGTTAAAAGAGTAAATTTACCGGTTATTCTCCCAAGTTTTTGAAGGGATTTGGCTTTCAAGTAGATAGCTTCAAGGACCAAGTTAGCAGCATGTTGAGAAACTAATTGCTGCGGTTCACGGGGACGGTTTTTCTTAGTAGCAGGTTTCTCAGGAGGCACAGAAACCTGTAATCGCTGGATAGCTGCTTGAAGGTCAATACCTTCAAAGACACGAAGTGCACCTTCTAAATTCCCTCTTTGGTATTCCAATCTACCAAGAAGTGCTCTTGCTTCCTGTAACCACAAAAACAAGCAAAATCTAGTAACTAATCCTTTGCTTCCTAATAAAGTTGGTGGATTGATGGGAGAGTTAGGAAAATAAAATAAAAAACAAAACCTCGAAATTGAGAGATAAGCCTTCTCTCAAAGAAGTTTCAGCTTCTTGGATGTTTCCTTCATCAAGCTTTGCTTCAACTTCAGATGTTTTAATGCAAATCCCATTTGCACATAGTTGTCTAATGATCTCATCATCCCCATTCTCACTAAAATCCGCGGATCGATTCCCGAGCATTGTTTCTTCCACCTTTTTAGACTTAAACCCGCATCAAAGCATAATTCTCTATCTTTCCAATACTCCAAAGATCATACATCTACCGTAACTAGTAGCAACTGCATCACTTGTAACAATAAAAATAAAAAACATGATTTTTCAAAGTCAACGCAAGTTCCTTTGCTCGATCACAATCAGAAACTTTTCCAGAGGTAACAAACAACAACCAACATTTTTTCTTTCTTGAGACAAAAATCCAAAGAAATTGAAATCATTATCTTGAAAGGACCCACCAAAAATGGAAGCTTAAAAGACAACAAAAAGAAGAAGAGCTTTGTCATCTTTCTGACTTTTTATGTTTCAACTTAGAGAGGAATCATTATTATTATTATCTTAAAACAATTCGAGACTACACTACCTACATTCCTATGATCTGTTCATCAGCAAAAACTATATATAATGACAAAAATGAATTTCCTAATTCTTGTTTGTTCCACAATTCAACCAAAGAAAAAAAAAAAAGAGATTGCAAATGTGGGAGGGTCGGTCCTTTCAAAAAAAACAAAACCAAATTAAGGAGTTTCAAAAAAACAATGATAAAATCGAAACTCGCAGATAATTTCCAAATCGATCAGGAAAAAAAACAAAAGCCAATTTCGGGGGGAGGGAGAATGAATCTACCGTACCTACGATCATCCGCTTCATGGTTCCTCCAGACACCCGATCGAATCAAGGACGCAAAGAAGATGAAGCTGCACTAACGAATTTTGCGGCGAAAATTCGGATCTGAAAAGAAACTTTAAAAAATTAAATAGAAAGAGAGGACACTTTTTGATCTTTGGTTTTTTTTTTTTTTTTTTTAATTTGGTTATTAGAAGAATGTGTTTTTAAAAAAGGCGTAACAGAGTCTTACGTGCTCCCGGTGTTGCACAACGTGAACGGGGGAGGTAATAGAAGAAAGAAACACCCAAACACAACAACACAAGAGAAGAAGAGACCACTGTTTTGTCTTAAAAGCTCTCTCTTTCTCTCCTCTCTCGTATGTAATTTCGCATGTTCATTAGGGGTAGTATTGTCTTCTTGACGGTTACAAAATTTGAAATCAAACCTTCTCATTCAGTAAGAGGCTTTTACGCACCACTGATGGAAAATAAGTCAAGTCTGTCTATCTAGGTGCAGCACTGTCTATCTAATTTATCTAATGGCTTAGCTTAAAAAGCCCTCTTATAGAAATAATCGTTGTTAGTGTTTTTTCTCTCCAAAAACCACTGTTATTTGTTATATTTATCAGAATGTTAAACTTTATTGAATGAGGACAAACTATATGAATTTGAATTAATAATTTAAGTCTAACAAAGACAAGAACACTTTGGTTCTCAATGATTTTATAACACAATAGAGAATGCTTAAATACACTAGAAAATAATTACTCTTTCTGGTTTTTTTTTTTGTCGTTCTAGAGTTTTGCACACAAGTTAAAAAAAAAATAGATCAATGTCTTATTATATCCCTTTTTTAATACATTTTATAATTTTTTTTATTGGTTAAAACATTAAAATAGTTGGGATAAAATTGGTATTTTTACCAAATATATGTATTGGAAACCTAAAACGACAAGTATTGGAAAACAAAATTTTTACTGTAGAATGACAAATTAAAAAAACGAAAGGGAGTAACTAATTATTACTCTCTCTCATTATATTATGTAAGAGTCGTTACATAAGTTTTTTGATCATACATAATTAAATTAATATAATTTGTGCGTAGAAATTTAAGAAAATCTAATAAAATAGAATTAAGAAAAAAGCCTTTTGAACCCCAAAAAAAAAGGTCTACATGATCTCACATATTGGAACAGGTGGAGTATAAATAACTAAAACTTTAGGCCACTTCTTCTTCTTCTCCCTCAAGTGGTCTCTCATCACTTTCACCAATACCTGCTTAGAAATTCGAATTTCAGTTGTATCGTTTAGAAATGGTATGGTCGGTGGGTCGGCAAGAGATACACTTTGCAGTCTTAACTTACGCACAACTCTTTCAGAAAAGTTATGGACGCTTCCACTTTCAAAGAGGATACGAATTACTTTTCCGTCAACCGAACAGGTGGATACAGCATGGTATGGTAGCCACAACAAGTCCAGTTGTTGTTCAATTAAGATGGCTCGGTCCCGAGCTTCCTGAACCGTGGAAGGGTCAAATTGCTTCACATTGGTTTGCAATTGGGGACGTAAACCGGAAATAAACCGGCTGGTCAGTTGGTGTTCAGACTCGTGAACGTTGTCGATTTTATCTGACATCATGTCGAAGAAATTTGTAGCATAAGCTTCCACTGATTGAGATCCTTGCTTGAGATTGCAAAATCTCTGTACAAAAGCCTTGCGCACCTTCTTCCACCAAGCTAGAGCTCTTCCGCTAAACCGTGATGATGTTACCATATTGAAAGGATCTTGTCTCGTTTTTTCAGAGGTACGGGAATGATTCTTAAAAAGTATCTTTGGAACCCTATTTATAAACCATAAACGTGCAAAGAGTATGAAGTTGAAGAAGGAAACAAATAATAAAACAAAACAAAAAAGGAAATGTCTGTTGAATAGCTTAAGTTAGAAGTCATCCTATTCCTAACCAAGATATAAGTTGTCAATAAGATAAGGATCAGGTTTTGTTTAGGAGTTATCTAATATAAAGGTTTTTCTATTAAGAATATATATGATTAGTGTTATATAAATAAGGGTGTTGAACTATGACAACCAATTGAGAGCTTTAGTTTTGAGTAAATTTTCTAAAGCTAATAAATAAGAGTTGTTCTTTAGTCTTGATCTCAAGGTTCTGTTAGCATACTTGAAAACTAGAATGTCGATACGAAAATGTAAAATTGAAAAGTTCCAATAACTGAAAGAAGGAAAGAAACTTTGATACGAAAAATGTAAAACAAAAAGGAAGAAAAAATGCTCTGTTATTTTTAGCCTCAGCAACTACGATTGGGCCATTAAAATGCATTTGGCCCAAAATCAGTTTAGATGTGTTTTATTTTTTGCCAACACAACAGTCAACACATAACAGTGACACATATGACATACTGTTATAAATCTTACACCGAATCTGGGTGTTTCTTCTTTCTCTATGTCTTTTTTGCCAATAAATAATATACCAGCAACTTCTTTATCAGAAGACTCTTTTATAAATATATAAATGAGATGAGTTTTAATGACTTTAGCATTTCCTACTTAATGATACTAGTATAACAACAAAAGCGCTAGGTAGCAATTACACTTCTAAGACGATTCAAATCAATCATATTCAATCCCCTTAACCCAAATTCTACTTTTCTTTCTTTTCACATTTTATTTTTTTAATATTAACAAAAAAAAAATGAAAATCCTCCAAAGTAAATAAGTTTGGAATGGTGAAGCATTTTCAATTACTAGCAAAGCAATATTCTCAATTTTGTGGAGAAAATAATTGAAGATATGTAGCTAACTAGAGTTCCACAAACCCACGTCACTGGTAATTGTTACAAAAGGTGCAAGGACCTCTAGGATTCGAATAATTTGCTAGCTTTTTTTTTTTGTGTTAAAAATTCATCTACTTATCACATTGAAATGTGCAAGCTTGGTTTTGTTACTAATAGAAATTAATTAACTCAAAGTACATTTACAGTATATGTTAATTTAGTACTCAAATCACTGACTCTCCTTTTCATCACTCTCTTTGGCATTGGGAAACATTTAAGGCCTCCATCCATTTGTCTTAATTCAAAATTATTTAAGTTAGTTCTTACGTATATCAATCATCAAATCATGTATAATTATATAATATTAATTTATATCTATCAAAATACTTTATTGTTTTCTTTATTATTATTATTTCATATATTATAAATCATGTAGTTGACAAAACAAAAAAATCATGTATTTATCATGTATTTTGTTCTCCGATAGATTAATTAATTTGATTATTTGTAGTATTATACAGGTACATTATTGCGTGAATTAGTTGTGCATGCATTTATTAGACAAGACCTTGACCTCTTGGTTTAACATATTAAGTCATCGTATAAAGCTTACCATAGAGTTTAGTGGCATCCTTATCAAACAATTATAAAAACAACTATCGAAATATTAATACTTTTAAAATTCAAAAAAAATAATATCAATAATAGTATTTATTAATATTTACTCATACGATCAGACTCATATATATTGCATACTTTTGTATGATGATTATTTTTTAACAATTTTTTTCTTCTATATATAATCGTTTTGCTAAAGTATTGGTATATATGTCAGTTGCATGAATATTATTTTGACAACAAGATGTAATATGTTTATCTTTCTAAATGAAAAACCAAAAGTTGGAGAATCTAGAAATAACAGTGTTTTACCCTTTAAATTTTAAAGAACACAAATGTGTTTTCTTTGTTCCCGAGGCTGCCAAGTGGGTGAGTAGTGGTGACATCTCGTCGTTGAATTTTCTTTGAGGAGTACATAAGATGGATCCCATTTTCTTTGTCTGTTTTAAGTTTGGCCGTATCATTAGCCATGCACATCACGCGATGTAATGAACCATATTTTCCAAGAAATAACATAACGTTAAAATCAGGAGGTAAAGATTCAAAAAATAAATTTTGGTTATTTTCTTTGTCACCAAACAACTTTTTTTTTTTGCTTGCTTGTCATATCTAGCTCGATACATATTATAAGTAGATTAGTCGCATTTAGATATACCATTGGGTTGCGCAGGCACGTGTGTGAGTTGGAACTTCTTTAGTACTTATCAAATTGTTAGTACGTAACATCATACTGTATACTGTATACATCATACGTAACATCATACTGTGTATACTATGGTTGAATTATATTGATTTCGGAAAGTTTTTCTTTTTTTAATTCCAAATTAGGAAAAGTTAGGAATTTATACGCGGTTTGCTTTAGAATGTAGCACTTTTGTTGATCAATAAATAAATGAATTTCACTTACATAGATACAGATTAACTATATCATACATAAATTAAATATACTAATATACTTATATTCGCGAAAATAAAGCACATACGTTATTGTTTATACGCTCTATGATTAAAAAAGCAGCAAATGATTGTAAATGTTTCGAACAGTCTGGCAATCTAAAGCCTTCTTTGTATTGCTTCACCCCTAAGGTTTACGTTTAGTGAACTAACTTTATACAATATGTGGAACATGTATAATCCATGCATATAAATTAACCACAACACCTGTGAAATGTTAAATTTGATTGCATCAAAGATTTTTTCCTCTATTTCATATACCCGTCAACCAGAAATAAATAAATAAAATGTGTCCTACTTAACTACTTATGCTTAAAAAATATTATAGCTATATTGTGTGAAATCTTGTGCTGGAGAGTAATCAATTGATTCATTACAGATAACTAATGGATAGAGATCAAGCTTGGTAAAACATCAAATGTTATGATACACCGCAAAACTTACAAAATCAGTAATTATCAGGATGTAAAAGATTAGAATAGGCACTATCTTATTATACAATAAAGATCAATTAAGGGCAATAATGGATGCATCATAGTATAATATCTCGGAAATAAAGTACAAGTATTTGTGGTATGTGATTTTGCTCGAAACATAAGAGTCGTGTTGTAGTAAGAAATTATTTAACAACAACTCAAAATTAAAATAGTAACGAACAGAAAATTGTAACTCTATATATATACATGTATCACGTAGCTGCTGCTACCACAACAACTCACAAGTCATTAAGCTTCATGATAACTATAATTAATGGCTTTATCATCATCAATATCAAATCACAAGATTCTAAAAACACTAACGTTTTTGCTGATCGTAAACTTCTTATACCTAATTCAAACTACTTCAGCTGTGACCGGTTCCAATTCCAACTCCCACTTCTCAAGATTCTCGAGACATCGTCAAAGCTCACCATCATCAAGAACCAAACAAGGGTTTCTCGAATCGGTCCAAGAGAGTAAGAACCATGCTCTCTTGGCTCGTTCTCTCGCTTTCAATCTCACGCTTTCCCATAGAACCGCACAAAACCACACGCTTGATCCCATCCACGACTGCCTCGAGCTGCTGGACAACACACTTGACATGTTGTCTCGCATCCATGCGGATAACGACGAAGAAGATGTTCATACATGGCTAAGCGCAGCACTCACGAACCAAGATACTTGTGAGCAGAGCCTTCAAGAGAAATCCAAGTCATACAAACACGGACCCACGATGGATTTCGTCGCAAGAAACCTCACCGGTTTGTTGACTAACTCGCTTGACTTGTTCTTATCCGTGAAATCGAAACACCGGAGACTCTTGTCAGAACAGGACTCGTTTCCCACGTTCGTAACTTCACCAGAGCATCGAAGGCTTCTAGAAGCTTCGGTGGAGGAGCTGAAGGTTGATGCGGTCGTTGCTGCCGACGGAAGCGGGACACACAAAACCGTAGGAGAAGCGTTGTTGTCTACGTCATTGGCGAGCGGTACCGGGGGCAGAACCGTAATTCACCTGAAAGCTGGGACCTACCATGAGAACATCAACATTCCGACGAAGCAGAAGAACGTTATGTTAGTTGGTGACGGTAAGGGTATAACGGTCATTGTTGGTAGCGAAGTAATAGAGGCGGCTGGACTACTTACAAAACTGCCACCGTCGGTATGTTTCTATAAATTTTACTTTCATTCTCGGTTTAATCGGTTATTTTGTTATCAGTTCGGTTCGGTTATCAATTTCAAATTATTTGATACGGTTTTGGTTTGATTCGATTCGGTTAACAAGATTTTTGGTTTAATTGATTTTGAAAGCCGCGATGGGAGAGGGGTTCATAGCGCGGGACATAACATTCGTGAACAACGCCGGACCTCAATCGGAGCAAGCGGTGGCGCTCCGTGTCGGAGCAGATAAATCTGTCGTGTATCGATGCTCCGTCGTAGGATACCAAGATTCACTCTACACACACTCTAACCGACAATTCTACAGAGAGACAGATATCACCGGAACCGTCGATTTCATCTTCGGTAACTCCGCCGTCGTGTTCCAGTCATGCAACATCGCCGCACGTAAACCGTTACCGGGTCAGAAAAACTTCGTGACGGCGCAAGGACGGAAAGATCCGGGTCAGAACACCGGGATCTCGATTCAGAACTGCAAAATCACGGCGGAGTCGATGACTTATCTCGGTCGGCCGTGGAAGGCGTATTCGAGGACGGTGGTGATGCAATCGTATCTCGGCGGGTCGATTGACCCGTCGGGTTGGTCTCCTTGGTCCGGTGGTTTTGGTCTCAAGTCTCTGTATTACGGCGAATTTGGGAATTCGGGTCCTGGATCATCGGTTTCGGGTCGGGTTAAATGGAGTGGGTACCATTCGGGTTTGACGATGACGGAAGCTGAAAAGTTCACTGTGGCGGGTTTTATTAACGGGAATGTGTGGTTGCCGTCAACGGGCGTTAGTTTCGACTCTGGACTTATCAAGTGAAGTGAGCTCTTTCGTTTGAATATAATTAATTTCTCAAACTGTGTTTTTTTATATAGTCATTAATGTTGAATTGTGATTAAAGGTAAGGTAATGGGTGTGAATTGTGATAAATAATTCTTAATTAGTTACAAGTTACAACTGTGTGTTTATAATTTATATACTCCCTTTTCGTTTTATAAATTGTATATTTTGGGTGTAATTAACTTCAAAAGAAAATAAATGTTCTCCACTAAAAATCTTAATGTGTTGCAGAATTGTTTATACTAATGTTTTACATTTAAAGAATCTTAATTTGTTGAAGTAAACTGTAAGAAACATGTAGATTTTAACACACTAACCTGTAAATTAAACTTTTGTGAATCATTGATTAATTGGATACAAATGACTTGCATGTGGATAAGTGCTAATCCCGTCCATTAGTGGTTTTGAAGCCTGCATTATAAGTGAAGATAAAGAGATTTTTAAAAGCCCATTGTTATAGACTTATGCCATAAATAATCTTGGATTATAAATAAATGTATGTTCTCTCTTCTGTTTTTCTTCTTATTTGGTCAACTTCTTTCTTTTGTTCTTTTCTGTTAAGGCACATATTTGGTAGAGCGACCGGATTAAATTGTGATATATATTGTACTCAAGTGGTTTTCAAAGAATTATTTGGTCAAATGGTTGGTCTATGAATCAATAATATATACATTATGTATACGCCCAAAACTTATCAAAATTATGTATGATGCAGTTTCTTTTGTATGTCCTCTTTTTAAAAAACAATCTGCGGAAATTATGGAAAATTGGGTATTATGGTCGTTTAAAACATGCATGATTTGCATCATAATGGATGAATTTGACATTTAATTTTAGACCACCATGAGTTTTTTTTTTTTTTGTTAAAAGGCATGACCACCATGAGAGTTAGTGTGGTTTATATAACATACTATTACTGTGCAACGTGTTACAAACATAGTTAATTAAATTTGTATGTTTTGATATTTTGGACATGCGAAGTTAAGGGTGTAAAGATTTTCTTCTTCAAGTCTTCTAGTGTCATATCGATACTAATCATCTACATATAAACCTATTGATTGCATGCACTTTGCGGTTGCGGATGTATAGACGCGTTGAAACTTGTAATTCCTAAGCGAAGAAAGATTAAAAGTATAAGTTTTATATTGTGCGAGAGACTTTACCAACTAACCATAATTGAAGAATAGTGATAATAAAGAATAATTAGAAGTTTAGAGTATGAATAGTTGTATAAAAGAGATCATTTAATTGGGAAGTGGTCTTCGTTTTGAGTATTAAAATCTTGCCTCTCTAACCATAGGCAAGATTGTCCCACCTTTTTATTTTTCCACGGTTCAGATTTCTTTAAAACTCAATACATTAATCAAATAAATGAACAATATACATAGATATTTGCATGTACGTGTGTATTCGTATCTGTACATTAAATTGATCCCACGTGCAAATCTTTTGTTTCTTTATAACCACCAAATTCTCATCCTTACGGTCAATCGCTTATTAAACTTTTCTCAATGTTTTATTAAGCACGACGACTCTCTTCACACAATCTATATGTGCAAGCATTAAGTTACAAAATTTATTCTTCAGTCATGGTTTGGCTCGTCGGATAAAATCATACGTTTTGAGGTTTGTAATATAAAAGAAAAGGAAGCGCCGTCATGTGACCTATACATACCGGGGAAAGTAAAACGGGATCACGTCAGCAACAGTTACAGAGAAAAGTCGCCGACAGTTGTAACGTCAAGCTTAATCAGCCGTCTTCTTTCATTTTAACATAGCCTAATAAATAAAGCAATACCACACACTTTTTATTTTCTTAACTCGAACGAAATTATTACATCAGAAAAACATGGCGTAAGTGATGAGGTGTCTTTTCACACGTTTCTGATTTAAAACGTCAGTACGATTTTAGAACTCCATTCTTGAGTTTAACAACATTAATTTGTCACTATTACTGAGTGACCAATAGCACTTGTTCTTTTAGTATTGGTTTTACTTTTTTAGTTGGATGGTTTAATCAACTACTAGTACTCCTCAACGACTGATTTATTATTTATAGTTATAAAATATTAAGAGGAGAATCAAAGAAAACGAATGGTGTAGACTTGTAATTAAAATACTCTCCCCGTTTCAAAATATCTTTAATAGTGACAACTAAAGCATGTAGATTAAGAAATCTTTACTTTTAACACTAGATTAAAAAATCTTTACTTTTAACAAGTTCAACCAATCAGAAACAATACTGCATAATATAAAATACTAAACTAATCTAAAAGTTGCATAGAAATTTGAAAACATCTTATATTATGAAACAAAAATCTTCTCTAAAACATCTTATATTTTGAAACGGAGGAAGTATTAATTAAAATAATTAGAACAAAACAAATTAAAAGATAAAGAAGATAAGATAGAAAGANGGGGGGGGGGGGGGTAAAGGCCATAGCCATGTGCCTTCATGTGGTGGTTGGCCCATTAAGTGTCCCCACGCTACCACTTCTTCAACTCCTCTCCTCTTTTACTTCTTAATATCATATGATTAAATACCTTGTTATTCATTTGGTTTCACTCCTAATATCAATTTTGTACATTGTTAAACACTTAAACTTTATGGTAGATGTAATTCTACTGAAAGCTTATAGAAAAGCTTTGTGGTATTGAAGGGATTTTGGAGCTTAATTTTGAAAAAGGGGAGATATATGTGATAATGATAATATAAAAAATAATTAATGGCGTGAAAAATACGTCCGGCGGCAAAGTGGTAGGGAGAGAGTGATTAACACAAAAGAGATGGGACTAATGCTAAATTATAGCCTTAACCAAACACAAATCGTATTCCTCAAGTCTCTCTTCTCTTTTTATTTTTTCGTCTCTTTTTGGCTTTTAATATTCATGAATCATGAGTTGTCATTTGTATATTAGTTAGTAATATATCTAGTGAATATATTGTTGTTGCTCTCTTGCATGGTGAATATTTTGTAATATCTTTGATCACTTTCGAACACTTTATCTTTGATGATGCGAGCGACTAATTGATTAAGTTTTTTTAATTCTTTTTTACGTCCAAAAGAATCAAAAATTCTTTCAATTTGATTACTTTACGAACTAACTTATAGTTCAAACTCGGGATTGAATAAACTTCCTCAATCAGTCATTTTTTACAGGTGTTGGATTTTGGCTTGAATGATATATATCGAGAAAGTAATGGATCAGTTGATCGATTTTTAGAGGGTTTTGTAAAATTTCTTTTGCAATGATAACGAGCTTAGATGTTTTCCACCATCATTCCATCTTAGTCGTCATTAATTGCCAACTAATGTTTAACATAAATACATATAGCTTACCTAATATATTATCATAATAGTCTCTATTAGCTGGTCACGTTAATTAATCCATACGCATTCGTCACTAAACCTTTTTATAAAAACAAACAAATAAACATAAAATCGTGGTTGGAATCTTATTCCATAATCTGATGTTTGCTCCTAATTGCTCTTTTTTCCGTTTATACATAACACAGCTACGAACCAGAAGTGCTTTAATTTGATTAATTTGCGTCTTGTAAACATCTTCCGAATTATAATTTAATTTGTTTTAGTTGAGATCTATATTACAGCTAGCATTAAATGCCACATATGTTAGTGTATTTATATAATTAATCTGCCTATAGTGTTATATACTTATATATTTCAAATATATACATACATATTTCAAAGTGGTCAAATATATGTATTCAAAATGGCCAAGTTCTGCTCATCTATTAGCATCACCTTTTCTTCTTCAAGCCGAAACATCGTTTTCCATTAATTTCACATATATATATATATATATATGTTCAAGACTTTATAACCCTAAGGTGTATATATATTATACTTATCCGAAATACACGGGTTTTGCTAATATATAATTCACATTTGATTTTAAAATCCTAACACATAACATGATTTTACATATCTAATTATCCACCAGTAAACAATCTAACAGCCAATCCACTAAACCACAACAGACGACTAGCTCTCCGACTCCAATATTTTCGAACTACGTACTATTTATATAATTTTTGATGAAACATATCATACAAATTTAAAATAGTTGTTAGTAAACTCCCTAAAGTAAACCATAGAACTGCATTTATTTTGTCTCCACCAAAGAAAACTATCACTTAAACTTTCATTTCTCATATATTTTGAGGCAACTAATTTCGACGGACCAATTAAGCTCTAAAATTGAATATTTCAATCTGTTAGCACATCTATTTTTCTTCATCTCTTCACGTTTTCTTTGTTTCAATCCTACTCATAATTAAAACATGGATTAAAAAGTATCTTAAGAAAATATCTCTACCTAGAGTTTAACTTTCAACTTTATAGATAATTTGAATAGTTGTGCGTCTTGTGACACAAAAAACCATATTTGTAAAATAAAAAAGGTTAAGTAAAAGGAAAATAAACGATATTATTCCTCTTTCTTTCTTTCTTTCTTTTTTTCTCTCTCTCTCTCTCTCTCTCTCTCTTTCCACCTCTTTGTTTTTATATTTAACCCTAATATTGTGTCATTCTCCCAAAAAAAAACGAAAAAGTTTATTAAGGTTCTCAATCTCAAGTTCTCCTCTCCAAGAACCCAAACAATGGCCTCTGCAGACAAAACCATAAACACAGACGTCCCTGAAAAAGACGTTTTTGCCATCCACTTCCTTCAATCCCTCTCAAATCTCAGAACACAAAACCTTTTTAATTCACCGGATACAACAAACTACCGTGTGAGGAAGATAAAGAAGGCTGCGTACGTTTCCATGGCCAGAGCGGCCGGAGGGACTAGCCGCCTATGGAGCAGAGCCCTCTTACGCCGAGCCACCAAAGGAAACAACAAGATCGTAAGATTTCCAAGGAAAAAGAGAAAGGTGACGTGGAAGATATCGTCAAAGCGCAGGAGGAGTGACCAGAGAGCTCCGGTGGTGGAGGAGGCGGCCGAGAGGCTGAGGAATCTTGTTCCGGGAGGCGGAGGAATGGAGACGTCAAAGCTGATGGAAGAGACCGCTCATTACATCAAGTGCCTTAGTATGCAGGTCAAGGTCATGCAGTGTCTCGTTGATGGCTTATCTCCGAAATGATCATCAACTATTCATCATCATCATCATCAGTACGTGATCGATGTATATAGAGATACGACAAATACATAGTATTGGATTGGATCATAACGCATATACAGTATATGTGCATATATATTCTTATATATAAACATACGTGTAAGATAGGATACATATATGAAATGTGTGGATATGTATTAGTCTCGAAGCAACGAAAGATTTTTTCTTTTTCTTTTCTTGAATTTTGATAAAAGGGGATTTATTATTTATCATATGCTATATGGCCGCTTTAAACATTAGGGCTTGTGAACTTGATGTTGGAGCTATGCACTAGCTACAACTTCTGTCTTCTTTCTTTTTTCTTTTAAGCTATATGCTTTACTTGGTTCCTCTTGATTGTAATTCATGAATGATGTTTCTATGGGTGGATTATATATTTTGTTAGAATTAATAAGGTATATTAGAACTATCATAAAACATACCTTTTGATTCATATATAGGTTATATATATTTGATTGCTAATTAATGTTTTGAAATTAAACATACATGATATACATATAGCTAGCTAGTAAATATATATATACAAAAATTATTGAATCTATGATCTTATATTAATATTAATTGACTATTTTCTTGAACTAGTATCACTTGAGTTGAGTACTTGACATACATTAGAGGTTAAAGAATTTTGTAGAAAAATTATTGTACTCTAGTTTTTTTCTAACTCGATCACACACTAGAATACTACATTAGTAATGCCGGAATGAATCCAAATGGTAGCATAACAACATTATTAACAAAAAACTACAAAAGATTGATTATTTATTTTCTTTCTAATCACATCTTCCGTTGGAAGGATTTATCTACACGTCGTATAATAATACTATTATGCAGGTCATACTTCTATTTCATATGATTGTCCTACTTTGTCAATTATTATACACGTGTACATTTAAATAGACTGGTTAGGTCAATTTCCACATATTTCACATCAAACATTTAATTCGTGCATTTGTTTTCGTCTGGAATTCCATTCCATGAGTCGAATATGATTGGAAAAATTTCAAAGTTTTATGGAATTAGTAGATACTATATTTATCCATAAGTGTAAAAAAAAAAAACGATTTCACAAAAAGGGAATTTGCATTATACTTGAAATACTACAAAATGATGAATCCAAGAGAAGGTTATTATATTAAACTCTGTACAAACATGTCATAAGTCTTCTTACTACAGAATCTTTCTTTCTTCTTCCCCAAAACAAGAAAAATACGATATAGTGCACTTTCCGATGTGCCTTGAATTACTTATGGTATCCGATTAACTTTGGCTTTGCAGAAAACATACATCAGCTTTTGTGTATCTCTCACAGATGAAATCTGATAAAAGCTTCTCTCGATGTTTTGGGAATAGCTAATCTGGTTTGATTTATAACACACCCATTAGATTGTTGAATCATGTTATTATGCCGCAGGCATTGGATCCTCCGGTGTGTGAGATTCTGATTCTTCGATGCCGTAACTCCATAGTTCTTTAAGGTCTCCTCTTATCAACCCCAGTATGACGACCAAACCTAGAGAGAATACACATCAGTTAGGTTTTGTTCGAAGACAGAGTGTTCGAGAATAGAGGGAGGAAAGGACACTCAAGCTTCAGATTTTACCAAGTGTGCAAGGAACGATGTATAATAGCGCAGGCTGGCCATGTCCGTCCATAAGATACAGACCTAGATATGTCAGTAACAGACCTACAAAACATAACAAGAAGAAACAAGACAACTTACGTTACTTTCTATATGTAAGTTTCAAGATTGTATATGTAAGCTGCCATCTCGATTAGCAAGACAAGTTACGTTACTTTCTTGTTGGGAAAAACAACAGAATTCAGATCGTTCACTCTAAGTTAGTAAAGCGTGGACTTACCTATTCCATAGCCGATAGTCAACCAAAGGAAGTACCCATTTACTACTACCCTCTTTTTTATCTTGTCATATCTGAGATCAAAGAGTAGAGAAAGCATTAATTGTGGAGAGGAGTGAACAAGAAAATCGTTTAGGAAGAATCCTGATGTATGAGTTGAGAGATTTAAAAGACAGTTCAGAGAAAGTATGAGAAAAGATGGAATTCCAAGTTTGTTCTTGAATCTAAAACTGACTAAAACGTACCTGGAAGCAAAGGAAATGAGCAAACCGGGGAAGAGGATGTCCCCAAAACCAATCATGTCATAACCACCCCAAGGATCAAAGAACCGAGGAATCCTTAATAGCATCGGAATGGACTCCCCACTGCTGCTGTCCCCTTGGGCAACCTACAAAGAAGGAATCTCAAATAAGAATATGACTAGCTAACTTGCAATGGTCTACAAGATTACTCAGCTTATAAACTTGGATACTATTGATAGGTTATTGAGTTATAAAGTTATTTGTGTATGCAGTTGACATAACGACAAAGAAATACACCCCTGCAACTTTGATTTGATGTAATGTGACGGACCATACAAGATTTCTGTGTCACAAAGTAAACTGCAAATAAAGCAGTGATACCTTCCAATCATGACGGATCAGATATAGAAGCACATTTTTTTGTCAGAATTGTAGAAAAAAATGATATCACACAAGAAGCCCAATTCTATGCTTACTGACTGTAGCAATAGGAACGACAGATTATTACGGACATTGTAAGAGAAACTCACCACAATCATGACGCTCTCGTGAAAAAGCAGTGGTGATATGAAGACCCAGAAAATGTCATAGACAAACGCGCAGCAAAGAAGTACAGTAGCAACCTGGAGTACAGACCACTATCAGCATATAACAGAGAAACATCATAAATCACTACATAACAAACCAGATAAACTACCTTGATGTTAGGTAATCGAACTACTTGCAAGGCAGTGATCATCAAACATATGCCCTGTCAACAATATGAAGATAAATATTTCACATAGTGCAACCAAGAAACTAAACATTCTCTACATGACATCTTGCTTTATGGAGAGAGGGGGATATGAAACTAAGTTAACAAATAGATCTGAAGCAGTAATAGAGAAAAAATGAAAGGAAAAGTGTTGCAAAGCATCTAGTGATAAAGAAAAGAGAGCTGGGAGAGTTACCAAAATGTCTTGGCCAACCCAAGAATACGATGTGTGCCGTTTTACAAACCAGAAAATAGCAAATGCCAAACAAACAATGTTCACTATAAGCGACATTACTGACATTGTCCCAAGCAAAGGGAGATTCACAGATTTCCGACCAAGGTGTCTGCATTTTCTGCAGGTGGATCAAGCAGCATATATCCATAAGAAATGTTAACCAGAAAAAGAGAGAAGTGAATACTGAATAATCAGGAACAGTTCAGAATACCTCAATATAACTGCCGTAATAATGTTATGCATACCCTGAAACAACAGCCACTTTGTTAAATTGACTGAAAAGCACATATACAATATAAATATCATAAACAGGTTCGAAACTACCAGATGTTAATGAAATTACCTGCATGCCACCGATGCAGAAAAATATGGTGAGCACCCATACAAACCATGATGACATGAAGTAGAAAAGGAGCAGCAGAAAGATGGAGGCGGTTACAATAAAAAATACAGCACCGGTGACACTTATATCAAGGATTTCTTTCTCTGGGTCATCTTTCCTGGTCCCAGTAGCAAATTCCTGGAAAAATCAATCTTCGTTATTTGAAAAGAAATATCGGTAACTCAGCATCATAACAGCTACAGAGTCCAATAAATTGAAGTTTTGATCACCTAAGTCCACAAAATTACAAGATACTGTACATTAAGTATATAGGAATAAAGGCAGTTAGTTGTGTATAATATGTAACTACAGCACGCAAAAGAGCTTTATCTAAAAAATTCCAGTATAGCTACCAAAGAAGAATACCAAAAAAGGACTTGAAAGATGTTAACCTTCGCTAATATGCTGTAAGATTCATTAGCTTGGTCAGGATCTGTAAGATCTGACCATAGTGATGCAACAACAACAGTTCCAACAGCCATGAGCAGTAACAATCCAGCTGTCAGATCCACGACAGGACGCTTTGGAGCATACAACAAAAGCTCAACTGCATCATACAGGAATTGGAATTAGCCTAGAAGAGAAGGTTTACAAGAATACCAGATGTTTCATGTTGTAGAGGTAGAGCATCCACACAGGTCAACAAGTATACTTAATGGATGAAAAACAACAGAACTGTGAAATCACAACGACTCACCACTCTTTTTGTCTACCATAGACTTGTTGAGAGCATCCCCGCTTGCCTTAGAGATCATTAAGACAGGTATGCTCACATTCAGAGATGCATCTTTTTCCATACATCCCATCTCATCAAGATCTGATAACAGATCATGACTAAATTAGATACTAACAAAGCTAACAAAACACAAAAAAAACATTTCCATCCAAAAACCGTATAGAGAAACCAAACCTTCTTTGTCATTAATAACCAACAGAGCAGAAGCACCAGCTGCCTCAGCATGTTTTGCCTTCTCAGTGAAAGCACAATTGCCACGGATCGATAAGGCAATATGTCCATCAAACTGGAACACAAAATGAAAACCCAAATCACATGAATCTGATGCAAGCTCATTGAATTCAAGGGAATGGATTGAAAATTCTATAAAACATGAAAAGCGAAACTAACCCTGGACGAGAGATTGGAACAAGAGTCCAAAGGATCTACAAAAGCAGCAGGAAATCTGAAACTTTGATCAGCATCAGAAGGCACCGAAGCTCCAAATTGAGCAGTTAAGCCAGTAATGGAGTCACCTTCAACATCATCAACCCAATTTAAGACCTTAACCTGTATAAACGAAACATTAAACGGTGAGACCAAATATAGAATCGCATTAACGAGAGAGAGAGAAAGAGCCCAAATCGGAAAATAGATAAAGCAAAGTCGATCAATCAACTCCAGTGAACCAGAGAATGATTGAACACGAAAGCCAAAAGAATCAAAAGCTCGAATTATACCATTTGGAACTTATTGGAACAGCCAGGAGACTCGAGGCCGCCGGAATCGTCGGTCCAGGAGACATCGTCGGCCGCTGCTACCGAAAAAACTAGCAGAAGGAGAAACAGTATTACGACGGAGTATCGGTGAATCGGCGGATCAAACGACGACATGGCGCAATCGACGGAGCAAATCGGAGAGAAGGTGAAGAAGAAGAAGAAAAGGAAAGAAGAGACAAAAGAGTTGCGGTTAAAATCTTGTGAGAGATATATATCGGACGGTCCATAATAGTCATCTTTTTTTTTTTCCCTTTTTAAATTTTGCGAATAATTTAATTATTTATTAATTGTTGATTAAACATCACTCCAATTATAGTATTAGTTGTTTTGGTGCGTTACTCTGCTCTTAGTTTTTTTTCTTGGATAATTCTTATATAAATCAATGTATCGAGTTATGTATTGTATCGACAATAATAATTTTTTTAAAATCCAGCTACTATTTCAATAATATTGAGAGCAGAATTAAGATCTCCACGATGTATTTGACCAAAAGCCAATAGAACAAATCAATATAACATTATGAATTTTGACTTGCAAGCAAATTGTCATACATGTTTATTCAAATCTAGAATTTTATAAAAGCTCATCAAATCAAAAGTCTCCTAATCAACAAGAAATTTCAAATTATAAAATTTAAAATGGTCATCAGCTAAATATACAAAGGAGATGTATAAATACCATTTAGCATTAACCTTTTAAAGTGAATCACGTCAAATAAGTAATTAATCAATTGCATCAAGAACAAGAAAATCCAAATTTAATTAGATGAGTTATGAAAAGTAAGAAGATAAATATTACCATCAAACTAAACAAACACTAGTTCGAGTTATTCATAATCCAATTTTTAAAAATTAGGGAATATCAAAATTAGCAATTTAAATCAATCCAACTCCTTGTTAAAATTCAAAATTCTTCAAAGATAAATATCTACTTTGTTAAAATAATACATACAAATCAGTTCTAAGAAGTAGATGCATTTAAAAATGAAAAAAATAATACAAATCAAGACTATGAATTTCATAATTTGTACAGAAGAAACTTTATTATTGATTTGTAATTCTGTTTATTATATTTCATCGTTTGATATTTCATTACATTTACATTTCATCACTTGTAGACCTGGTGTTACCCAAAGATGCATAATGCTTGAAACTATACAGTAAATCAGATCCAAATGTAATGTGATGTATGTACATATATTAATTGGTTTGAATACACCTAAGTTTGATCTCATGCTTAAAATATTTACTCAAGGTGTAGTCTATGTAGAGAAGGTGACAACTGCTCCTATATCAACTTTGGAGGAAACCGCAGAGAATTGTTGAAAGGGGTTCAGAACGCCGACATGTTTCTGGAACAAACTTGAATGAAAAAAGCTCAAGATCTCACATAATTCAATCGATTGTTATCGAAAGTGTTGATCTTCGGATGCAGTCTACTGCAAGGGGAAATGTGACAACTCACTATCTTGTTTTTTTATTAATATGTTTCACAGAATTTAGGTAGTATTTTAATTTGAAGAATAAAATATTATTTCACCTTTTTGAATCCTGAATTACTTGGAATGAAGATTGTATCAAAATAGATTTTTTGGACTCGTCGCTGCTTTCTTTTTAGAGATTGAAAGCAACAACGTGAATAAAACATGTGGCAAATGAGCTGAATTAGAACTCTCAATATATATATGTACAAACAGTTGGGTCAAGACAAAAGAACCAAATTGGTAAAAAAAACAGTCAGGTTATATAACATTGATGAATTGGATGTGCTCATAAAAACAAGAATAACATCAAAAAGAAATTTCAAATTATAATTTTTCAAATGGTCATCAACTAAAGTTCCAAAAGAGTTGTATTTGGATGGTAATATTTAGCATTAACCTTTTCAAGTTGAATAAACAATTAGTCCATCGTATCAAAAACAATAACAATCTAAATTGAGTTGGATTAATTTAGATAAGTAAGAATGTTATCATATATTCTTCTTATTCAAAATCCATAATGGACGTTTAATGTTATATTGAAAGAGATAAAAGTGAATGTTAAATTGCTAACTCAATTACTTATGACAAAATGTTTAGTCATATTGTATCTAAGGAGTCTAACTCTAAACAAGTAAACATGCAATTTGTAAACATACTTTCCATTTGTCTTCTTGGTGAAAATATTATTTACTAGATAACTATTTAAAAAAATATATATATTTAGAATAATCCAATTTTAAAAACATACTTTTTAAGGTAAATGGGTGAACTATATAGATTTTTGAAAAATTCATTTGTTGGTAGATTTCTGTAACATTTACATGAGTATTAATATTTGTTTAATAACAGTTTATGCTGGTGTAGTTAAGGATTTGTTGGTAGGCGAAATGTTTGTTAAATAACCCTCATATCCATTATGTATGTAAATTATAGATTCTAAAATTGAAGGGTCAAAAAGAGAGTAAATAAAAACTCTGAGATTCTATGACAGTTTTCCAATATAAGTCCCTGTGGTTCCTTTTTCTTTTTATAAGTTTGAAGTACTTCAAGAAGTAGCTTTTTGCCTCATCCATTTAGTAGCAGACCATTTCTCTCCAGACAGAACTTCACATCCTCCATGTATACTCCTTGGATCTGACTGTCCATCGAGTCCCTGCATGATTTATGAGACGAAATTAAACACAAAACAGTCCATATGATTCTTGTTTGTGNGAGAGAGAGAGAGAGAGAGAGAGAGAGAGAGAGAGAGAGAGAGAGAGAGAGAGAGAGAGAGAGAGAGAGAGAGAGAGAGAGAGAGATTGAAGAAACAAACCATGCTCCAGAAGAGAACTGCGTCTCCTTTGGTGGGTTTAACCGAGATGCCTTTCATGATTTTGCCACCACATGTGCATTCACCATCACCAGCCTGCATTTCCAAGACAGAGATATATTACACATTGGTTTAATTTGCATGAACAGAGAGAAGAAACAATTGTGTATTAAACGAAAAACAATTTGGAGAGCTAAAGAGATCCACTAGAAGAAGAATTATTAATACCAAAGGGAAATAAGTTTCTCCTCCTTCGACGTCATCGGTTAAATACATAAGCATAGTTGCTACGCGCTGACCACCACGCTTCAAATTGAACTGTGTGGTTATCATAAGACAAGAAACGAGGAACGATGAACACAATGTAGTTTTCAAATTGATTGTTCTTAGAAAATAAAGTAAGGATCGAACTAAACGTTGTTGAGCAAACCAAACACTAAAGATTTATCAGTGATATATAAAAAAACAGAACCGAAGACTTACAGTGTCAGCAAAGTAATCGTGATGCGGTTTGTAAAACTGTTTTGGCTCGTATCTGCACTGCAGCAGATTTTGGTTCATCAAATCAAGAAAACAGCTTTCTTTGCTTCAATTTACAAAAAAAAAACATAGTAAGGTTGCACTTGTACACGCACCTTAGAACTTGAATAAGTTCTCCATTTTCCGCTGGTACTTGAGAAAAGACTGCAATTCGCTTTTCAATTGCCTAATTATATAGCAAACGAATAATTTACGAAACTGTCAAGTTGATCAAAATGACACACTTTTTAAAGATATTAGGGAGTGGCCTACCTGTATTATTGGATAACTTCTTTCTACATGAGTTAGAAACATTCCGGAACTTGTCCTCACATCACTTTTGACTCCCTAAGCAAGAAGAAAGTAATAAGAAAATGGATAAGAACTCGAAGGCATAACTAGAGCATTTCTACTCGTGTCCAATGTTTGACTGATTCAGTAGAACAATCTAAGGCAGAGAGTGGAAGTACTAAATGTTTTGGACAGGTACCTTTCCGGTTTTTACATCAACAACAGTGGAAATTTGAAGGCGAGGCCGGGCGATTGCTTTTAGGTATTCACATTCCTGCAGATATACAAATCAGGAGAAACAAAAACAAAAAAATTATGTTATTGAAAAGACAAAAAACTACCAAAAACTCTTTTGCTAATTCTTATGATAATGCTTAAAAATGAGCCTAAGATTTTTTTTATTTTTTTTCAAATCTCATCTTATCATTGCTAGAATAAAGATGATGAGAACACGTTTAATCTCTAATTTAAGGCCTAACATCAGCTAACTCAATGCTACAAAGCTAAGTCAATAAAACAAACATTGATATATGGGGCGTGTGTATACCTCAGGACTTAGGAAGTCATGGAGCACAATAATTCGAGGGGACCAACTGACTACTTCAGGCTTGACCTGCACTAAAGCAAATAAACATTAGCTGGGAAGCAAACAGAGCGGACCTCTATAATACAGAAGCAAAATAAAAACGATATTGTATATTTACGAAATGCGACAGTAATAACTATTTCAAACTATACAGTAAATGAAATTCTGAGCCAACCATTGGAACTGAGAAAATAATACAACTGCAAAAATGGATATGACAAGACTTACATTGCCAATCCGTAACAATTCTGCATCTTTGTCATTTGCCCACCGGGAAACATCTGAAAAACAAACGACTCTTGACATTAAACCGATTCTGTATCATAACATATCCAAAAATTAAGCTCTCTAGGAAGAGTCTAATCCTAAAGCTAGGATTCAGATAGTAAGAATTGAAACTGTTGTGTAAACCTATTAGATGCAAGCATAAATATTTGGCTAGAAACGATCACACGAACCTCGTAGATAACGGGCGTTCTGGCCACGAAGCCCTCTCAGGGATGGAAATCCAGTTCCTGAATAAGAAAGAAGAAGGAGAAGGTACTGATACATCAAAGAAAACTACGACAAAAGAAACAAGCAAGATATACAATCTTCATTGTATAAAAACATAAACTACAATAAAAAAAATATCCCTGATTAAGTCCTACAGATTCAGTGGCATTGTAGTGTTTACTCGCAACCCCTTACAGAAGAGCTCAAAAATCACCATATATGCAAATATATCACAAAACACACATCTACAAGTAAACAGACACATAAACATAAAAAAGAGAGTGAAAGAAAGAGGTTTTACCGTACGAATCTTCCAATCTATTTATAAAGGCCAATTGTAACAAGGAACCTGCAGATTCCACGAAACACAAAATATTCATGAGTTATCAAAGAGCCGTTTCAATTTTCTCATAAAGTCAAAATCTCATAGTCGTATCCAAATAAAAACAATCCAATTCTCCAAGCAATGACAAGCAACTTCCACTCGGCCGAGAGAAAAAGCAAAAAAGATCCACTCTTTGAAGATCGAAAGACGAATTCAAATGTAGACAACTATAAATAGAGAGAGAGAGAGAGAGAGAGAGAGAGAGAGAGTACCGATGATCATTCCGACAGTGACAAATGTCAAGAGACCGAACACGATCTTCATGGCAGGAGCCATGTCTCTCCCTGATCTCGATCTCCGACACACACACACACACACAAAAAAAAAAAAAACTTGGGAGAGACAGAGAGATTTGATCAGTAACAGTACTTTTGCAGAAGAAAAAAAAGAGAGGAGCTTTGAGAGATTGGATTGTTGAGAAAAACGTCAGAGGAGTTTCTTCTTGGGATCTCTCTCTCTCTCTCTCTTGCCTCTTTAAAAAAGAAAAGGCCTTTTTTTTTTAAAAAAAAATTCCTTTTATTTAAAATTAAAATAAAATAACGAAGGAAGAGTGGCATTTTGGTAAATAAGAACAAAGACCCATTTTTATAAAAATCGCTTTTTTTTTGTTCATCAATCTCGACCACAGCAAAAACAATGGCGGCTTCTCTTCAATCTGTAAACCCTACATTGTCCCGAAACCTATCTTCTCCGAACAACTCTTCGTCCGTCGCTCCCTTCCGATCTCCATTCCTCAGATTCGATTCCACCTCCGTCTCTCGCGGTTTCAAACCCCTCGTTTCGTTTCGTAACGCATCATCATCAGCCTTCGTCACTCGCTCAGCCGCCGAGCCGCAAGAGAGAAAGACCTTCCATGGACTCTGCTACGTCGTCGGCGACAACATCGACACCGACCAAATCATTCCCGCTGAGTTTCTCACTCTCGTCCCTTCGAATCCAGACGAGTACGAGAAGCTCGGCTCCCACGCTCTAGTTGGTCTCCCAGCTGCTTACAAGGAACGATTCGTTCAGCCTGGTGAGATGAAGACCAAGTACTCGATCATCATCGGCGGTGAAAACTTTGGTTGCGGTTCGTCTCGTGAACACGCTCCGGTTTGTCTTGGCGCGGCGGGAGCGAAAGCGGTGGTGGCTCAGTCTTACGCTAGGATCTTTTTCAGGAACTCTGTGGCTACGGGTGAGATTTATCCGCTTGATTCGGAAGTTAGGGTTTGTGATGAGTGTAAAACAGGGGATGTTGCGACGATTGAGTTGAGGGAAGGTGATAGTATTTTGATTAATCATACCACTGGGAAAGAGTATAAGCTGAAGGCTATTGGTGACGCTGGGCCTGTCATTGATGCTGGAGGTATATTTGCTTATGCTAGGAAAGCTGGTATGATTCCTTCTGCTGCTGCCTGATCTTGCCTTATCAAGGTATGTATGATTTTAAACGAATACTCTCAGTTGTGTATGAGATGAGGATTGTTAGTAGATTTTGGAATGAGATTGAATTGTGCCGCATAATCTAGGGAGCTTGACACTTGATAATGCAGAACATAGTGTGAGAAAGAGAACGCTGTAGTAGGGATTCTGGTTTTGTGTGAGGAGATGATAATGGCTGTTTCTAGGCACAAAAAACTTGAGCATCTCTAGGTTGTAATTGTTGAGGGTGTTGAACTTACTTGTGCAGAAGTCTTGTTGGTTGTTTATTTTGCTGCTGTTTTCATGTTCACATCCGTTGATTAGACTAAAGTGTCCATTGTCCAATAGTAGAACAAAACATCCTTCTTCATTTTATGATTTGGATGTCTCTCATATTGTATTTTTGTTTTACTTGTTTGGTAGGGCACGAGCATGAGAGGGCTCATCAAGGGTCTTACATCGTGTGATCCTATAATAATAAAAAAAGAAACAATAAGATGTATGTTTGCAAGAGCTTATGAACCTGTTTTTATGCTTTATGAATATATATGACTGTTGGGTTTAGCTTTCTCTGTCAGTTTCTTCTCTACGTTTTGGATGTTCCCATCGTTTCTAAAAATTGCATAGTTTCCCTTTTGAAACCACGGTTGTTCTCATCTCTTTCACTAATATAATATTCCTCCGGTCATAAGAACAGCTCAAGAGCTCTGTTTGTTCACACAATACATTGTTCTAGCACATTTAGTTGTTAGATCTAGAGAAATATTAAGTCTTCTCTTTGGGACACATTTTGTCATTAAATATAGAGAAATAGTATTAAATCTTCTTTTTGGCCATCGGTTTCTAGAGTCTTTGTATCACCGTGACCTACCCAAGTGTCTCAAAACGCACGTTTGGGATTCGAAATGGCACTTTTGTAAATATAAGGGTGCTAAAAGTTTCCCTTTTATATTCTTCCCCTTCGTTAGCTCTCTCTCATTCACTGACCAAAGTAAAGAGAAACAATGGCGTCTTCTTCTCTTGCTACATTGCCCCAAGTCTTACCTTCCTCATCAATCAAACGTTCTTCTTCCTTGGCTCCTTTCCAATCTTCTTCTTTCCTCAAAATCAACGGTTCCACTTCCTTCATCCCCTCCTCTATCTCCCTCACTTCACGTGGCACATCCTCCACGACCATCATCCCACGTGCTGCCGCTGCAGGATCCGACTCTAACGAAGCCATAGCCAACACCACCTTTCACGGTCTCTGCTATGTCTTGAAAGACAACATAGACACCGACCAGATCATCCCAGCAGGAGCCGCTTGCACTTTCCCAACGAACCAGCAAGAACGTGACGAGATCGCTGGTCACGCTCTCTCCGGTCTCCCAGACTTCCACAAAACCCGGTACGTTGAGCCAGGAGAGAACAGATCAAAGTACTCGATCATAATCGGTGGAGAAAACTTTGGTTGCGGATCGTCACGTGAACACGCTCCAGTTTGTCTTGGAGCAGCTGGAGCTAAAGCCATAGTTGCTCAGTCTTACGCAAGGATCTTTTTCCGTAACTCAGTGGCTACAGGAGAGGTGTTTCCGCTAGAGTCAGAGGTTAGAGTATGTGACGAGTGTAAGACTGGAGACACGGTGACGATCGAGCTGACTGAAACTGGTGGTTTGTTGACTAATCACACAACCGGGAAAAACTATAATCTAAAGTCGATCGGTGATGCAGGACCGGTTATTGACGCTGGTGGTATTTTTTCTTATGCGAGAATGATGGGAATGATTCCATCATTAACTTAAATCATCTTCCGCAACATCGACAATGTTCTCTGTTGTATGCACAAGTCTCTGTTTTCGAATATGTGTGTTTTAGAGTTCTCTATTTTTAACTTGTTTCTCTGTTTTGTAATATTGGTGTTGTTTTGTTTACCTAAAGAATAAGAAATCAAAAAGGTCATTCTGTTAGATTATTGGTTTAAGTAATTTGGACCAATTTGTTATGGTTATTGGGAAATTGGACGGTTTAACAAACCGGTATAAAGAACCGTTAATAAGCGCTTGGTTCAAAAAACAGAACATGGCTAAACCTAAATTTGTGTGGTGGTGACTCTTTATAACGCCGCTCTTCTTCTCCATTGTCTTCATACACTGAAAATAACATGGCAACCACCGAGGTAAAACCCTCCGCCAATAAAAACCCTAAAAGAAATCGGAATCGATCACTGGGTCCGAAGAAAGATTTGAAGAAGAAGAAGACTAAAAAGGCGCAAGCTCCCACCTTTGATAAGACCATTGAGAAGAAGAAGAAGAAGAAGACTAAGAAGTCGAAAGAGCCTACCTTTGATGAGACCATTGAGGACGACGACGATGAGCTGTTTTCAGAACCGGTATCTGCCTCTGAGCAGTTTAGCTACTTTTTAAATCTGCTTGAATCCGCCGTTGGTATACGGGTTTCTTCTTTAGAGCTCGATTCCATTCAAGGTTCGTCCTTTTTTTTTTTCTATCCGAGCTCTGTTTCTATAAGCTTCTCTGTTTAAGTAATATCTTGATGGTTTGATTGTTGATTCGGCTTATCAATTAACAAGTTTTTTCCCAAGTTCTGATAAACTGTAGCTTGTCTTGTTGATTGCAGATACGTGTTTAGTTGAGTTACCTCAAAGATTGCCCCAAGATGTAAACAATTTGGGAGAGCATATAAAGTTGTCTTGTGGATCTTCATGGAAAGAGAGTCTTTGTGAAGGAGAGACAGTTGAAGGAAGTATTCATCCTGGAAACCCATCTGTTCTCGTCATTAGTTCCTCTGCTTTGAGATCTTTGGAACTTCTAAGGTATATCAATGTAATTTTTTTGTATTTGTATCTTTTGTTATTGATTGTTTGAATACAAAGGTACTTAGACTATGTTCTGTCTCATATCTGTAGGGGTTTGCATTCGCTTACTAAGCAATGTCCAGCAGTGAAGTTGTTCTCAAAGCATTTGAAGGTTGAGGAACAGGTAGTGTTCTATTCTTATAATGAGCTTTGAACTTTATTTAAAGCATATAGAGAATAGAGAACAAAAATACCATGTTGAGCTTTTCGTTATTGAATCTTGTTTTGGTTCATAGAGAACATTGGGATGTGATGACAAATATACGATATCTCTAAGGCTAATTGCTCTGCAGAAAAAAATGTATTTGCACGTCAGTCTGATCCCACTATATATCTATAACGTTAATATGTTTAGTTTATTTCTTTCTTCTTTGTCTTACAATTCATGTGAAGCATTTGGGAAGTGATGATAAGATATATCAATATGTCATAGGCACTAGCAATGCTGAACAAACATATTTGCACGTCAGTCTGATCCTGCAATATTTATAAAACATTAAGAGTTGGTGCATACTCATGTAGTTCATTTCTTTCTTCTTTAATTCATGTGAAGCATTTGGGAAGTGATGATAAGATATATCAATATGTCATAGGCACTTGCAATGCTGAACAAACATATTTGCACGTCAGTCTGATCCTGCAATATTTATAAAACATTAAGAGTTGGTGCATACTCATGTAGTTCATTTCTTTCTTCTTTAATTCATGTGAAGCATTTGGGAAGTGATGATAAGATATATCAATATGTCATAGGCACTTGCAATGCTGAACAAACATATTTGCACGTCAGCCTGATCCCAGCTCTTGTTTTTGTTTCTTTATTTGCATATAAGACTATAGTAAAAATCTCACATCCTAGCTCTTGTTTTGTTTCTTTATTTGCATATAAGACTATAGTAAAAATCTCACATCCTAGCTCTTGTTTTGGTTGGAACTTTTAATCAATGGCTTCTCCTTTGGTCTTTAAATGGAAAACCTCCTATAAAGAAGCCATGTTTTTCAAAAATCATTGTTTGTGTATTGTGTTCTCAATTCTGTTTTAGATTTCTCAGTCTCATTTGTTATATGATTCAAATTATTAACTCAAATTCATTGCGGTGCAGGTAACTTTGTTGAAGAAACGGGTTAATATTGGGAGCGGCACACCAAGTAGGTTAGTAAATCTTATCACTTCCACGGAGTTATATTAAGTTATATCGTCTCTTGGCTTTTATCTTCATATCCTTCTTGGCCTAGCTTCTCATTGTCCTCTTACTTTTGTGTGCAGAATCAAAAAGCTAATTGATATAGAGGCATTAGGACTTTCGCGTTTAGATATGATTGTGCTCGATATGCACACAGACGTCAAGGGATTTTCCTTATTCTCATTGCCCCAAGTCAGGTCTGGTTTCTTCCACTCTTGAACAAGCTGTCCCTTTGGCCTGTCCCATTGGCCATCAGCTCACATAAATTTGTTCTGATTTTTGTTTTGTTTGATATTTGCAGAGATGAATTTTGGGATTTGTATAAAAACTGCTTCCACCAGAGAGTCGTAGAAGGAAGGCTACGTATCTGCATGTATGGTCCAAAGCCAGCTCCAAACCTAAAGAAGAAGAAAAAATAAATGACTGTTCATTAATTGTATCAAATTTTAAAAATCATCAAATTAAATCTATACGTATCTGTTTTCTGACCTCTGAGATTTTCCGAAGAATTCTAACATAACCCGGGTATTAGATTTTCTTAGATCGAGCTTATGCTCCAGTTTGACATCGAAGCTACTCTATTGAAAATGCTCCTGAGCTTCTATAAGAAGCATGAATGAGAAAGATGGGTAAAAAGACTAACCGAAAAAGTAAAACCAAAATCAAATATAAAGAAATAGATTGTGGTTTGTTGTGTGTTATGTGTTGTTATTTGTTAACCTGTAAATAAACTCAGTTCTGAAAAGTGAGAACAAGAAAAGGGAGGGAACTAAAGAGCCCAAGAGTGAACACTTTGCAGAACTTAAGTCCAATTTATGATCTTAACAGTTATCAGTTGACTCAGCTGTAAGTATTATCAGTTATCACAAGGTTTTTTACACACGACCTAATAAGTAATAACACACACTTTTGTCAAGAAAGTCAGCCAATTTCTACTTATATAAATGTGGCATTCTTTAAATTCACAAGAAACCCTGAAAATTATATCAGCGAAAACCATTTGCCTTTGCAATGTTTCACATGCATAAAATTATAATGAATTTCGACGACCACAAAACTTTTGTTATTAAATCATCATAAAACTACTTAGCTTTGGTTTTGCTATACAGATAGATCATGAATTAGCTTGTGAGAGAAATGCAATATTGCGTTAGTGTTTTTTTTGGCCTAAAGTAGTGCAGTAAGACTCACTGAAAAGAAAAATCCTCTCAAAGTCAAATCAATAAAAAAAATAAAAAAAAGAGAGTATATTATCTACATATGTATACATCTCTGAGAAAGTGTGTTTGTGTGTTTTGGGATTGTGGGTTTGTCCAATAGATGGGTGGGGAAGAAGATCCCACAAATGCAGAAAATAGTGGAAACACCACCCAAAGAGCTTCTAGATGTTTGACTTTAGAACTTTCCATTAAACAAGAAGCATTCAAAGTAGTGTCTTTTTTTTTTTCCTAGTCTTGTGAAAGATGAAACATCTATATATATATATATATATATAATGATCCCATTATAACATACTTATAAGATAATGTAGATTTCTCATGGCTTTGCTTTTTAGTATACAGTTCATAGCTCTATTTGATGAGTGTTGTTGGTTGTGAAGGCACCTATATTGTAGAGTAAAAATGTCAACTGAACGACTTAATGGGTATTTTATTGGGCGAATTTGCACCATAACCAAAACAAAAAAATCAACAAAGAATATAGCCAACTAACATTAAAAATTAAGAGAGTAACCATTGGCTAGTGTAAAATGACAAGAGAGGGGTAATTGTGAATGACACGCGCATTTTAAAGGAGTGTTGGAGTATGAGATGATATATATGATATATATATATATATATATCTGATTCTGAGAAAAAAAAATATATTTTTTTATCTGATTAAATAATTCATACCCGTTTAAATTTTGATTTCATATATCTTTTTAACAGAAATAATTAAAATTTTGAAATTTATCATAAAAAGCTAGAATTTTTTTTCTACATTTGACATAATTTGGATTTTTAAAATCGGATGTTGAAAATTTGAATTGATGAATAGTTTTTATAATAAGAACAAGTTATACTAAGAGTCTAGGACTAAAATATATGATATGCAAGATTCAAACTCAAATATATATATATATATATATATGTATATGCATTGTAAAAAAATAAAAAATTGTGATTCGTGAATTTTGAAATGAAATGTTATACAAAAAATAGATACGGTAAATGAAATAATATAGAAAAAGAAATGGTATGGAACATAAATTTAAACACACACAAAACGCTATACATTAAGTGATACAACAAACATAACCCAATTTACCGTGTTAAACAATAATCGTAAGAGATAAAATATAAACAACTCAAAAGATAAAATTAAACGTATAATAATAAAAACGCTATACCCTAAGGGATACAACATAGGCAACCCAAGCAATCATGTCAAACACTAATCATAAGAGATAAAACATAGACAACTCAAAAGATGACATTAAACGCATAACAACAACAAACGCTATACCCTAAAGGATATAACATAGGCAACCCAAGCAACCATGTCAAACGCTAACCATAAGAGATAAAACATAAATAACTCTAACGACCAAAATAAATGCACAACAAAAAAAAATATACTCTAAAAGATACAATATGCAAACCACATCAACTGAGTTAAACACTGATAATAAACGATATACTCTATAAATCGCATATATTTATAATTATAATTCAATTTATGTAATTTGAAACTTGAGAAATATATTTTTTTTAAATGGAATAGAATGTTATTGTGTTCTATATATGATGAATATTTTTGTTATATAATAATTTATGAACTAAATTTTATCTTCCTAATATCTTTAAATCATTGTACAGTAAAATAAAAATCTATGGTTTTAACTGAGTTTATGAAATCAAAACAGTGTGTTCAAAAGAAAATTATTGCAAAATATGAAAGAGTAGAAAGAAAAAAAATGAGAAAAGATGAGAGATGACAAAGATATATGTCCATATAGATAGAAAATACATGCATATACAGTTCGTTGGGCGAGTGGAACTGTTAATTTGGCAAGAGGTTAGAATTGTCATTATTATATATATTATAGAGTATATGATCTTTTCATGGTTAGAGAGGTTAGTTGGTGAATTATAAATTTTTTAGCCAATTTTCCTATTTTATTCTCAATCCTATTTTGTCATAATGATTGATAATTACATTAAATTTTAGTCAAATCGTGGTTGTGTATTGGTTTTGTTCCATATATTTTGTCTATTGATATATTCAAGGTTCGATGACGAATGAATTTCGTTAGCACTAAGAGAGTGACTTTGTCTAGTTGATCATTTTTTAACTAGCCACAATAACATATTAAAAATTGTCGAATTAAATGTTTTTGATTCGTTCATTCATAGATATATAGTTGCTTTTTTATATATAAAATATATAGTTACATACATATCAGTATATCACTCATAAATTTAAAAATTAGATTAACTTTATCCTTTTTTCCATATGATTAGGTAGCCTACTGGCAAACAGAAACGAGGAAGTGTGTAATAATTGGATGTTCTAAAATATTTAGGAAAGGGTCCATCTTAATATAGTTTTTATTTTGGCAAAGGTTAAAAAAACAATTCATCGATATACATTAAGTCGATAATTAATGTCTATGTGTATATTTTAAAGCACACGTATTGCTTAGGCATATTATATGTCACAATTTTTTTTTTCTTGGATTAGCTATTTTGTGGCTTCAAACTGCAAAAGCGTGGAGGGAAGTCATCCATGCAGGCTCTAAGTGTGGTAAAGACTACTGATCATGGAAAGCCAATCTAAGCGCAAAAACTTATCATTTAAGAGTCGAGCGATACCGACATTAGACATCGAATAAGGGAAACTACAAGAGTGTCTCTACCTACATCTCTGATCATTTAGAACAATGTATGTTATATATGCAACCAAAATGAGATACGATCTAGTCTAGCGATGAAGAATGATAAACTGCAAATTCCCAAGTATAAGATTTGACAAGGTGATGAAATATGATCTTTCTTTTTTACTTTTTTTTTTACCACAAAAATGTAAGAAAAAAGAAAAAGAAAAGAGAAAAGCAATTCGATTCTTCCTTAATGTTTCTGATGGAAAGAAAAAGAATACGGAGTCATTTCTGATGATGGCCAAATCATTCCTATCGAAAGTGACAACTTTGATTCCAATGACGTTAGCATTGAGTCATTTTTATTTGTTTCTGATATTTCTAAATGCGAACGCATTACTTGCCAGTTTTTTAATTCATGCGAATTAGATTAGATGATAAATTGATAATATGTTTGTGTACCCCCAAATTTTGATGACGTCAAGGTTACATATGTGACTATGTATGCAAATGTTACACGTGTCATGTCCCCAAGTTACACGTTGGCTTAGTACTAGAAAGTCTAGAGATAATCTCTTATTTCGTTTCACTTTTGAACTGGTCTTCGAGGTTATAATCCATATTTTAAAACTTCTATAATTGAGGATTTATCCGAAATTATCAAATTGGATTGGTCAAAAAAAAAGAATTTAAAAACATTAAAGTCTTGTTACTTTTTCACTCTCTCATAGCGCTCAAAAACTTTTTTACTTTGTCTCCTCTACCCAAAAGAAAAAAAAGTTTCAGTTTCAATATAGGTTGGTTATAAAATACTTTTGTTAATAGATCATTCGACTATTCCATTTTTTTTTTTAATATGGCATACTGAAAAATAAAATCAAAATCCAGAGTGGAAACTAGCGAATTACTCAATATTTGGAGATAAAAGCTTAAATTGTTTTTTTTTTAATATAACTTGTAAACACAAAGCTTATATCTGAAAATTCAAAAGGTTGGATCATAATGACGTAAGGATGACACAATGCATCCCGTGTAGGTTCCAAACAATGCGGCGGTGTATGCTTTTTTTTGAAGCCCAATTAGGAGGACCCCACAAACCATTCAAAGCCGTCTTGATCCTCTCTCTAGTCTCTCTATAAATAGCCACACAGAATCACATACCCAAAACACACACTCATCCAAATTCGCTTTATACTTAGCACCGAGAAAAAAACTCAAGAGGAGACCTTATTAAAAGTATATGAGAGCTGCTGCTATAAACAGAGCAAATTCGCTTGGAGGTTTGTTTTCATTTAGGTTTACCAACATCAGATCAATGTCTTCTTCTTCCCAAGATTTCGTGTCAAGACCTGTCATCAAGAAAGTCTTCGCTAAGCTTCAGAAAGAAGGCGATGGAGCCGTCGTTAGACGCGGCATTTCCAGGTTCCTTATTAGTCTCTTCTTCAATGATTTTTCAAGTCTTGAGAAATTTTATGGGTTTTTATTTGTATTTTTTTTTTTTTTTATGAATTCAGGAGTGAGCAAAAGTTGTTGGATCCATTCTTGATGCTAGATGAATTCTCCGGTATATTCTTGAAAATTGCCTTTGCAAGCCAACCATTTTTATTTATTTATTCTCCATCATAAAACAAGTATTTACTCTGTTTTTTCTTCTTTCTTTCGAGCAGTTTCGCCTCCAGCTGGATTCCCTGATCATCCTCATAGAGGTCAATATCACATTACATATATAGATGACATAGACACCATTTTTTTTTTTTATGTTTTACCTAATGTTCTCTAACATTTTGTGGAAATTATGATAAACAGGTTTTGAAACTGTTACGTACGTACTAGAGGTAATTAAATAAAACATTCCTTGTGATTATGAATCTTTTCTAAAACTTTTTGAAATCATCTTATACGAATTAAAAATTTTGGTTTAGGGAGGAATCACTCACCAAGACTTCAAAGGCCATAAGGGTACAATTTATGCTGGTGATGTTCAGGTATTTACAAAATAAAAAAATCAGATTCAACACTTTAATTATTCAATATTCAACGATTTTAAATACTTAAAAAAACTTCTTGACTTTTTTTTTTTTTACAGTGGATGACTGCAGGAAGAGGAATCATTCATTCTGAAATGCCTGAAGAAGAAATAAACAAAGGTTTACAACTTTGGATCAATCTTTCCTCCAATGAGAAAATGTAAATAAACCAACTCTCTCATATTCCATAATCCATATACATAGTTGGAGTTTCTAAACCGGAAACTGATTCTTTCTTTATTGACTTGGTTTCGACAGGATAGAACCAAACTACCAAGAACTGTCGCATTCAGACATACCAAGAGCTGAGGCAAACGGTGTTGAAGTCAAAGTCATAGCAGGAGAATCAATGGGAATTCAATCCCCTGTTTACACGAGAACGCCTACTATGTTTCTTGATTTTACTCTCCAACCAGGAGCTCACATCCACCAGAACGTTCCTGAATCATGGAACGCGTTTGCTTACGTTCTAGAAAGCGGTGAAGGTGGCTGCGTTTTCGGGTCCTCGAACGCTTCCCCTGTTTCGGCACACAACGTTGTGGTTTTCGGACCAGGGAATGATGGTGTTAGCGCGTGGAACAAGTCATCTTCGAAGATATTGAGGTTTGTGTTGATAGCTGGAGAACCGATTGGTGAACCGGTGGTTCAATACGGTCCGTTCGTGATGAATACTCAAGCTGAGATTGATATGACCATTGAAGATTATCATTATGGTAAGAATGGTTTCGAGATGGCTAAGCACTGGAGGTCACAATAAGAGACCCTAATAATAATAATAATCACTTTTTTTTTAATTGTTTTCTACTTTATTTTATTTTATGTGTGTTTCTAATTTGGAGAATAATAAAATGAAAATATATAAACATGTTTTTTTAATATCCTTTGCTAAATTTGTGGGTGGGAACCCATTAAATCCGAGGCTGACTTTTTTTTCAGTTCCAACCTAGTAGTAGTCATCATTACCAAGATCTTCCACAATTAAGTTACAAACTGTTCATACTAATTATATATTGGTATATGCAGACTTTCAATGATTTTTACTTTCTTAGAATGTCTGAATGTGAATAAGACAGAGACGAAACAATTGTTGATTACCAAACGCGTATTAACATGGTGAAGTGACATAAACATGATTGTTACTTTAAACGTATTTGTTACTATATATACAAAACAAAACTGTGACATGATCATTTTTGTGATGCCGATTGCAAAATATATAACTTTTCAAAATAATTGATCTCAAATTGCTATTCAACTCTTCTATTTATAAAAAATAATAGAATCAAAATCAAATACAATTTCTAGTATACTGATTCAAGTTCAACATTATGATTAAACTATAAAAACTGATATAACACTCTGTAAAGAGCAACTGGAAAATATAAAAATTGATATAACAACTCTGTAAGTTTACAAAAGTTACAAAGTAGGAAGTAGAAATGAGAGTAGTACATAAATAACTTATACACTTCTTATCCAATTTCTTCTGTATCTGTAACAAAGAAACTCAAAAATCCTTTTTTCGTTCTTCTTCTTTTAACTTCATTCAAACTGAGAGCTAAAATAATGTCTCTTTGTCTTTTTCTATATAAGTTAAAGGGAGAACACGATTCAACCCGAAAACCATACAAAGATGTTGTTACCTCGAACAGCAAGAGAAAGTCTTTGTTCCTTCGTTATCGTTCTTGACCAAGCTAACACGATTCGCTGATAGTTCCTCTTTGTAAGAATCAGAGTTCAGTTGCTTTCGACTCATGTTGCTATAGATCTCGCGAATAACCATCTCCAAAGCCGTCTTCACATTGGTTGAGTCCAACGCAGATGTCTCCATGAAAAACAAACCTTCTGACTCCGCAAGGCTTTTGCCTTCCTCAACGCTCACCGCTCTTATGCTCTCGAGATCACACTTGTTTCCAATAAGCATTTTTGCTACTGTTGTATCGGAATGAGCTGCATCAAGATTCACCATAAACCCAAACTTATCACAATCTTTAAAGCTCAGTAGAGAGTATATATATATATATATATATAGATCCAATGTTACATCACAAATTCTACTTAACTGAACAATTTGGAAACAATCATTACATCTCTGATCTAATTAGAAAACCTAATGAATTTTGACTTGACTTTGAATCAAAGTCTAATGAAGTCATCATCTTCATAAATCATTCAGATCTAAACATTCTCATTAGCAGCATCACTATCGCAATGATTCAATCCTAAATATTCACACCTAATCATCAAATCCAAATCCAAATCCAATAGAGATCACCGCACAGATCTC
>NC_025690.1:23867983-23894119 GCF_000633955.1 Camelina sativa
GGGGGGGGGGGGGGGGGGGGGGAGGGGAGATCTAATAAAGAAAACACATACTGTTGAGCTCATCGAGCCAGCGACCGACGTTTTCGAAAGTGGAGCTGCGAGTGATGTCATAGACGACGAGAGCACCGACTGCGCCACGGTAATAAGCAGATGTAACAGCACGGAAGCGTTCCTGGCCGGCGGTATCCCAAATCTGAGCTTTGACCTCTTTGCCGTCGATGACCATGCTCTGAGTCTGGAACTCGACGCCGATGGTGGCTTTGGAATTGGGATTGAACTCGTTACGGGCGTAGCGGGTGAGGAGATTGGATTTGCCGACGGCGGAATCACCGATGATAACAATCTTGAAGAGGTACTCTTCACCTCTCTCGTCGTCGTCCGACATCTCTCTCTCTCGATCGTCTTCTTCTCTGTATAATATAACGCCTTTGTTTTAGGAAGAGAAAGAAGAGAGAGAGAGAGAGAGATCAATGGAGTAGGCTTTTTTATTAGGTTGTTGTTTCTGTGAGACTGAGAGAGCGCAATCAATGTTTATTTATTTTTTTTTTTTTTTTGCGCATGAAATTAATATTTCCATCATTGTAATATTTTTCTTGTTAAAAAAAAAACAAAATCTGATTCTTTTATTGTTGAAGAAAAAAGAGATTTAATTTTCTATAAAAATTGTTATTCAAAAGAAGAAGAAAAAAAATTCTTTTGATGATGAAATAAATGGTAGCCACTGAATTTTCTACTGATATTAAAAAGGAAAAGTAGTGGTATTCCTAACTTTTTTTTATTTATTTTTCTTCTTCTTCTTCTTCAAAATATGATATTTGGTTTAGTTAGGGTTTAATTTATACATTTGTTGAGAAACCACACTATGATTATGAGATTTCGTTCACATATCAAAAATTAGGATTGAGTTGCTATATATATACACAAAGGCACATCTTTTTTCGAATCTCAAATAAATGGGTTTTGCTCTAAAGCTTAGATTAACCAATATTAAAGAAGAAGATGAAGAAGAAAAAAAATCGATTAATGGAATTTTAAGTTAACAATTAAGGTCAAGTCTTAATCTGAGAGAGTGACAAAACCACCTTCATTAACTCCAATCCATCATCATCACTCTTTCTTTCTTTATACCTCCAAAATATTTGTTTTTTTTTTTTCTTGCTATGTTTCTCTTTGTGTCTTTTGAATTGGTTCCTTTGCTTCCTTTTCTTCTATTCTTTATTTGTAACTCATACTTGGAAACATATCATTCATGATCATCGCTTCTTGCATGCCCCACAAGTACATCTCTCCATTCCCTTTTCCAGTGACTGCACTTGAACAAATAACAATATATACGTACGTAAGTGAGTGAAATATTATACATACTAGCTCCATCTATGTTTTGAAATCTCATTTTCCATTTGTTTGGTTTGATTTTTCTCAAAAAATTCAAATTGATTCCTTTTTCCTAGCTATGCATACTTGAATAATTAAGAACATAACATGTGAGTGAGTTTTATGGGACCTCTCAGAATCTAACCACAAACATGACGCAGATCAATGCATTGATTGAGTGAATGATATGTTTATAAAATATTATAACCATCTATCTGTATGCTTCAGTAGAGCAATTATGCATAATTCTTATAGCTAGTACTTCTATATGTTATGAAAGTTAATTTAGAAGAGTATTATTAATGTACTTCGATTATGAATAATAAAATCAATGTTAATAGCTGAAAATAATTTAAGTGAACCTAATCAAACACTATTATTAGAACAAAGAGATCATGACATTATTTTTCTTAACACTTTCTCACATGCATGAACACAAACCATTATCAAATGAATGTATTCTTACATGATCACCCATGATTTAGATCAACACCTTGAGTTACTTCAAAACTTATTAGTTGTCATGTAATTTTCGCAGTGGGAAGAAAGTACGTCCGAGTAAAGATTGATATTGATCCATGAATCACTTAAGTGACCACTATATATATATATATATATATATATATATATATATATATATTACCATAATTATGTTTATAAAATTCTATAATTTGGCTTTATGGTAACATTTTCTCAACGTATACAAAGGATTTATATATACCTTTACTTCCATTTGAGAAAATGTCACTTTGCACAACATAGATTGATATATAAGGACGCACCTCTACTTGGTGCTGAAGACCTTTGATATGTTCAACAGCCAAATCCAACATGTCTGCGTAGCTCGTTTGCTGCCAATATTTTCAAACCTTAATTATAAATTTATAAGACTACATCAAAATTAAATCAACATTAACTAGTATCCCTTACTTTATCCATATTGGGCACCAGTTCTTGTAGTTTCTTCAGCTTCCCGCTTATTCTTGTTCTTCTCTCCTATATAGACGTACACACACCCACAAACTAAATTTATACTCTTGTTTTCTTTAATTTCCAAATAAATCATGGGTTTATGCAAGAATAACAATCAAAATGATAGAATAAAACTAACCCTTTCGGCGATGCTGCGCGGGTGAGTGGCAAAGCCGCGTTTGGCCCTAACCCTACAAGGCACCGAGTCCTCTGGGATGTTCATCAAATGTTCCATTCTCGCCATTTCCAGAGATGTTTGCGGCATGCTAAACTAAAAAAATCAAAACCATATATATTGCTATGAAATTAATGAAACCACTAAAGGAATATCTTAACCAAACCAACATATATCTATGGTTAATTAAACTCAACGCAAAATTTGGTAGCAAAAGGCTAGTGATGAACAATATACATAAATCAATCATAAACCTCCCCAAGCTATTTCTCCTAGGGACGCTTTCTCTTATATGTATTACACAAAACCACTCAACTTTGGCTTCTACACACATGAACTTTAATTGGCTATGATCACATTCGATTTCATATTATATGACACACACTATTATATGATTTCGTAGCATGTTATGAACCTAGTATAGATCAATCATAAACCTTCCCTAAGCTTAAGCAAACTAATAATACACAATATACCACTAAACTTTAGGAATATTCACTCTTTTTCCCCCTTTACATAGAAGAATCCAAGAATTATTAACTCTTTTGTATAACAACAAGTAACTAATCTAAAAAGTATTCATACAACATAAATACATAGAGTAACCGCGCGCATAGAAAATACCTGAGTTTCTAAGGTGAAAAAGTCGGAGTTCTTGGACCTTTTTCCGGGTTGATCAATGGTGAAACTGATATGAGAAGACGAGTCATCCCAGTTGTTAGTATGATCATTTCCAAAATTCATACTACTCGATGCGACACCGTCTATAGCCGCCGCAGCCGCTTCAACTTCCGAGATTCGCGGTAGAGAATTATGTTCTTGATGACTACTACTCCCGCCGGAGAATCTTAGCTCCGACTTCAACCTCGACGGCCCTCTCTCTCCTGTTCCTCCTCCACCGCCGCCGTATCCTCCGTTCGGCCGTCCTAGAGAAAAACCTGTTCCCTCATCCATTAACAAATCTTGATCGAAAGAGAAAGAAAGAGATGTAATGTGTAATGTAGTAATGTAGGGTTATGTTATATATCTCAGTATTTTAATAACCAGTACGATTTTTTAAAATGTATAAGACAAAGAAGAGAATGGGTCGTCTTTAGAGAGTAGAGAGACTCGAGGACCCCTTCCTTTGTCTCTACTTCTATTTTATTTATCTCCAATTCGGTAGAGAATAACAATTCATGAGAAGAATCTTTAGAAATATTCACTATTCGAATTCCAATTATTATTCTATAAATATGACTAGTGTGTTGTATTTGTAATGTGTGTATATAATAATGCAAGAGGGGTAAATTTTCTTGGGGCTCGCACATGGATTACAGGGGAAAGTAAACCGAATGGATACACTGAACCGACGATCAAATTGCCCAAAAATAATATAAAGTATTACCGCAACCAACACTATAGTAATAACTCGATTATATATAATGACAAGTAGGCGTATCCAAAAAATCAACATAGTGACTATGATGAAGCCATGTCAGCAGGGTCGGCCCTCATGGCTGCTTTGTCAGAAGAAAAGAGCAAGTGGGATGGATATAATATTTTCAAGTGGACTATATACCTTTCATTTCTTTTTGCAACGATTCGTTTTTTTATCATATACTTTTGGCAAGTGCATGTTTTATATTACACGCTATTTGCATTAAATTACATTATTATAACATACAACTTGCCACTCTCGGAAATACGTATTTGATTATTCATGCATATAATGTATATATATTATGTGACTAATTATGATCAGCAATGGTTAATTTCTCCAGTCAGAAAATGAAAGAGAAAAGTGTGTATTAAGATCTAAAGATAGATTAACTGTTTAAGTGAAGCAAATATCTATTAGAAAGATATTTTGAAAACTAACATGTCTAATAGATTTTCAGTTACGTGGTTGATGGTATCATCATATTGTTCTTTAATTAAAAGAAAAAACAAAAGTCGTATCTCCTTTATATACGGAGAGAAACCAAACATTTTCTATTAATCGAAACAAAATCAAGACTACCATTACAGTAAGTCAAAGTTACGCGTTAGCTAAACCAATTTACTCGTTTATGGATATATCATATAAAATAACATATATATATATATATTTTTTAAAAATAATTGTTTGACGAACACAATTATGGATTTTATTTAATTAGTTAGGGTTAAAATTTAAAAATGAAATAATGTAAACAAAATATATTCAATAGTGTAAAAAATTACTAATATGTAAAAACAAAGTTTAACTCACTAAAGAAAAATTATTCATATGTGTATTATAATCTGTAAATATAAGTCGGCTAGATTCAGTTCTAAATTAAATTCAAATTAATTTAAGAAGCAGACCCTTTGGTGGGGTAAAAAAGAAAAGTTACCGTTGGGATCAGTGGGAAGATGTTGGTCGTAGAATCCAGCCGGAGAGCTTCTGTGTCGGAACAAAGAAGAAGAAGAAGCTCCGGAATCAAATCCGACGGAAGATGGTTCGCCGGAGAGGTAATGGCCAACGACGTTGGGATTGTGCTGCTGCTGCCGCGGCGGAGGCAGTGGATGGTGGGTTTGAGAGCCAAGAGAGGAGAAATCACGGGTGGCTCCAGCGGTTGAGTCATATTGATTGATATCTGCATGGACGCCGTCTGGAGCGGTGGACTTAGAGGAATTAGGAGGGTACATGAATTAGGAAACGAAATTAAAAAACCCTACAAAAGTTAATCTAATGGTTATGGAAACAAATCTTGAGAGGAAGAAAGGGTTGAGTGAAAGAGAGAGATAGAGAGATTATGAGTAGTTGATTAATTAATATGATAAAGGAAGAGGGTTATTAATTATAGTTAGGATTGTTATAATTTAATTAATTAAAGCAATTAGGGTAACAAATTAGAGCGATGGCTTGTGGCCTTGTGCTTGACGAAGAGGGAGTCTTCGACTGCTCACGGTCCCCGTCAACGCACGTGCACCTCACGTGGTTGACAGATAGTGGTTTGACGTTGTTGTAAACTCTATATTAATTTGTCGTTTTTTTTCTTCGTATAACTTAATATCATTATTCATTAATTATGGATCGAAGTGAAGATGTTGGTTGGATATGTCTTATTTATATAATCGTTCTGTTTTTATGGGGGTTGAATGGTTTAATTACTTTATTAGTAGCTTAGTAGAATCTTAATGCAAAAAAAAAAAAAAAATCAATCAAGTGGAGTTAATGATGTACGTACCCATAGATCGTTAATATGACCTCGGGGATGTATAGAGAGAATCAAATATCAAAATGGTGGTTTATAGAAATTTGGGTGAATACATCTTCGTACATAATATCGAAGCAGCCTACATTATTTTGGGGGATGAAACTAAAATGCAATGGTATAATTAAATATCGTCAAGTGGGTCGTTAAGATTCCATTTTTTGTATTAATAGGGGAAACAACTTGCTGTTTAACTTTGTACTTTACATTATGGTTTACAGATAGTCGGGAACTTATGATTTATTTTTGATTTTAAAAAACTATGTTTTCTGTGTTTATGTTTTCGACCACCCCATATGATCCAAGACAAAGGCAGACCATGACAAACAAAAACTTCAATTTTACATTTATAAGATTAGTTAATTTTATAATTAAAAAGTACAGATGTACTTTTTATTAAATTATATATGGTGAACGCCCATGGATAGGGATAGAGTAGACCATTGTATTTGTTTTTAAAAACAGTTGATTTGGATTCCATTTTTCTTATATTTTGACAAAGCCCTCAATGATGCCGCCTTCACAAATATTATAACGTACCAATATGACTACGATTGCTAGTGGTGATGAGTTCAAGCTGTTTGTCGTCAATCATCCAAATCTCTTAATCGAGTTATAGAAGCCTTCATTATCTCACGTTAAGTAGCAAAATAATTTGTGCATGGTCGTTCCTGCTAAAGAGCCATACTGTTGCTTAATTTTGTTGTTTCATCCCTTTTTGATAAACCGTTTTATCAATTTCTAAGTGAGTTGACATAGTCGTCACAATATCGAATCTGCATAGTATCCAAACTAATCATACATATATGATCGCCAATGTAATTTGTGTCTGGCTCTCAGATGGTTTTCCATACATAACAGAATAACACAAGTGCAAGATGAGAAGAGGTAAAACCATAGAATACAAAGTTTACTTATATCTTGTGTTTTCTTACGCCGTATTAGTATCAACGGAGATAAACGAGGTTTCTCTTAGTACTTTGTTGTTTTGATCAACTATTTTTATCTAATTATTATTCTTGTAATTATACATTTGTAACACAATTTCTTCGGTTATTTTTATTTGGAGAAAATTTTCAATTTTATTTTTAATTGTAATTATTTATGTAAATGACTTAATTATCAAAGTTATTTATAAAATTGAAATTAATTTTAACATCGATTTATGTAGATCAAATAATTACTAAAATTGATTAGTCAAACCGATATTAGTTTTAACATCAACTATTTATAATTGATAGAAATATTTAATATATCACTTATTATAACATTAACAAATATTCACATCATTTATATTAACCATGCAAAATTTAGATCACTTTTTGTAACTAATGCATGTTAACATCATTTTTAAAAAATGATGTAAATATTCAGTATATTAACATCTGTTTAAAATAAATCAATGTAAATTATTTATATCAACAAAATGTAAATCATTTGTTAAAGGACCCGATTATTGAAGTCACAACACATGAGGTTTATAATGAACCAAGAACTCCATTTTCGAGGATATGGTCACGATCTCTGAAGATCAAAATCATCGGATGCGATGAGTTTGAGAAACTTGATGTCAGAATTCCGGTAAGTCCATTTTTCAAACTGACGTCAAAATACTGGTAAGTGCAACTTTTATCTGAAGTGATGCACAACTTGTCCTGTTGTTGGACCAAGCTGGATTCTTGGAAGGTGTGACCAACATTGTTTGAGGTAAATCAAAACCTCAAATATTATTCTGTTTCAGTTTATCTTAGGCATAGTTACTGACAGACCCTGAAATTTTGCTGTTTTAGAAGGCGTGAACTTGAAGCAATTTATGGACAATGCAGCCAAGTCGGAGGGAAACTTTTGTTAGATTTTAAAGACACTACTGGCGACAGAATCCAAGTCATTCTGGAATATCATGTGGTACTATGGAGTTGTTTTGATTAAGACAATTTTTGATGAAAGCTTTAGATAGGAAAAACAAATATTTGTTTAAGACTTTGCTCTTGACAAGAAATTGCTTTGGTTTTAATTTCTAATCGTAGACTAGAGCTTAATTTGTGTCTTTTGACTTTTTTTTTTATATAAAACTGATGTGTGAGGAAACCAAAAAAAAAAAATTGAACAAAAAGTGCATGAGTGGTCCTACCCAGTGGCGGACCTATGCAGAAGGAAGGGGGTCTAAAATAATAAAATGAATTATTTTGCATGTAAATCAATCAGATATCTGTAGCACAGTTGAGTTGGTTCATTCATTAGTCTGAGTAAAACGAAATCAATAATTTCTAATTTACATAAATCTATTTTACTTTGGTTAGAAAAACCAGATCACTAGAGAGACGAAGCGTGATGGAAGATGATTTGTTGATTCTTCGTTCGCATGGATCGATCAGATCATCTGGGCTCCAAAGATCTACGTATGATCTCTTCTCCGGCGATTCGTCGAAGCGAGCGCGTGACGTTCAGTAAAAAAAAAAAAAAATCTCTCGCAGGAGAACCCAAAAACCTATAGTTCGCATCCGATCTTCCTCGACGAAGCTTCAGCCATTGTGAATTCGTCGTATTCTGACTTTGATCCATCAGTCAATGTCGTGATTCAGTCCGTGCCCAGTGCTACCTAACTCTGTTCCATCACCCCTATGTCATGAAGCCACCACAAAGTCAAGGGGTTTCCTTGGAGAGTCTTTACAAAACCCCCAACAGAAACAGAATTTGATTTTCAGTCCATCAAGAAATAACAGGCCCATTAAGAAAATGCGTCCTATGGACCAGGTTAATTCTAATCCCTTCTTTTTTTTCTTTTTTTCTTTTTTTCTTTTTTTTGTTCAATTCAAAATTAATAGATTTCAAAACTTTTACAGAAAAGTTTTTTTTTTTTTTTTTTGTCATTCAATTGTTCTTTTCACCTTTTCTAACATTTTTAATAATGAAAATTTGTATACTAAGTTTATAAGACAATGCGAGAGAACTAACCCAACTTTGGATGTTTGCTATTAGCAAATTTTAAATGAACATACGTACAGTACATGCTTTGTTTCTAAAAAGGAAATATATTATATATCTAGAGACTACTTTTTTGCGAAACTTGCAAATATTGACGTAATTATATTTTATTACTTTCAAAATTTTATATTTTCACTGTAATTTATCTTTAAATTACTCTATGTACGTTGACATAAACCATGTATACAATAAGTCAATAACTAAGAGATGTCATTGGTTATTTGATCAAATCATTTTCAACTTCATGAAAAACTAACTAATTATAAGTGATTCTGATTTCCAAGTATGAAACTCCAAATGTTGATGTATGCTCAGCGCATTTCTTACGTATACAGTTATTTAAAAAGTTTTTGCTGCTGTTTTTTTATTGGAAAAGTTTGCGATTAATGTATGAGTTTAGTAATGACTACCTAATACCCATATATGCTAGAAAACTAAGTTAATTTATTCCAAGGATATTTATATTATGTTTACGAAAACCGAAATTATCGATGTTGTGATGAGTTAAACTGACTTCTTTCATAAAATTCTGGTTTTGGTATTAGTGTTTAAGTGGTGTATATTAATTCTAATTAGACAAATGCTCTACTCGTTACAACTAAATGCTGATGAGTCAACAAGACGATCGAGCTTGGCGAATTTGATCTAATTGCGACGAGGTTTCAACCTTATATATGGATCAGACTGATCATGACCTTTTAAAAATTGTGAATCCGTAAAGGTCATACATAACTTCAGAATTTTTAATATTTGGATTTTGTTCTACCACAATATCCCCTACCAAACACCAATTTTTCTATGTAACTTCTTCCTTTTGCTTTTGATATATCTATTTAATTATATAGCTCTTAAATCATTCACAGAACTAATTGTCATGTGCTTCACGTAAAATCTCTTGCTATCATAAGAAAAACTACCCTGTAAATTAAAACATGTGAGAAAAAGGGTTAAAAAGTGAAGAGAATAGCTCACACAAATTAAGATATCATCGAATTTACTTTCTTAGTCATTTTCAAAAATTAAGACAGCTACAAGCACCAATGATATAAAGATCACATGTAAATGGGATTAAGGAAATGTTTTATCAATTAAGAAGGAAGCTTCTATAGCAGTGCACTAGAAAGTCTATAAAGATAATTAACTTTACTTTAGCCCTAGAAAGGAAAGACTCTAAGCTCTTTTTCACGCCCTTTCGGGCATAGCCACCATGAATTAGATATTGGTACTCTCTTATGCAATACTGAAATAAAATTCCAACTGACTTTTTAATTTCTTTTTCAATGTCCTTATCTCTAGATTTCGCTTGCAGCAGTACTTTGGTACGAAAATCATGATCACTACGATATGTGGTTAATGTAGTCATTGTGGTATAAATAGTACTTTTGAAGTGTACTGTCATTATTATCATTACTCGATAATGATGATAATAGTTATAAACTAGATCCACATTATTTTACTAAAGATTTAGAAGTTGGATCGTTAACAATTTTAGATACATAATGCTCAGGTCTGTCGCTTAAAGAAAAGAAGAAGGTGTACATAAATAAGTAAAAGAAAAGAACAAAAAAAATGATGAGAACGAGAAAGACATGGTACGAAGAGCATACGAGTCAGGAAATAAATGATCTTTTTTTTTTTTTTTTTGTCAAACAACTTGCATTTATTAATCAACAGGCAAAGTTCTTACAGCAAAGCTTAGAATACAAGATAAAGAGGCATTCCCCAATGCCAAAACAACATAAGAACAAAGAAAAGATAGGATTAATCGGCAATAGGTTTTTGAGAGCTTTGAGCCAAATTCTTAAAGGAGTTTTGGTACATGTGAGATCAAAATTGTCGATAGCTCTTCCATGGACAAGCCAACGGATGAGGAGATTGCCATTGTCATCAGACTGGTTAGCGTTAATAAAGGAGTCAAAGCTGAACTTCTCTCCGGTTTGAGGAAGCCTACACGAGGTAGTAGCTTGACAAGTTTTCGAGCAAGGTATGCAGAGCTCTGGGGCTTAAAGATGTTTGGTAGAGTTGCCATAGAGTAGAAAGAGACCTTGATCAAACCAAAGTCGTAGACTAAACTCGGACCAATTGGAGATAGTATCCAATTACTAAAGAACATCAAGCAATAGGATTCATGGGTCAAAACTGAAAGGGATATTATAACCAAGGTTCTCAAGGAATGAGAGAGATGCCACAACAACAATGATGCTTTACAACTCAAATGGAATCTACAGAGTTCATAAACTTGACCACATCATTGGCTAAAATTGGGCGTCAACAAGAGAAGTAAATTCTCGTACCTGGGCTTAGAGAGGTTTAGAGCTGGACCAACCATTGTGTGGACGATTTCCCTGAATTTGGTAGATTGTACATGCTTAGGCTCAGAGATCACGAGATATGGAAACATGGGGTTGAGGAAATTTTGGTAACCACCGCTCCGTAGAGGCGGAGTCATAATGCCGATATTCCTCTCTCCATTGATGTTGTTTGAAAACAAAGGTAGGATTCCCAATAGCCAAACGCTAGGATGAAGATTGATAAACGACGGGTTGCTTTATACGAGGGATTTCCATTGACATTCATAGACCCACATCAAAGCTATCGATATACGATGTATAAGGAAACTTCTGTCCTTAGCGCCCAGATAACGAAGAGACAATGAAAGTAGACTTAGAAAATATTCAGAAAATTTTGACCTGGATTTTGTGTTCATGGGCTTAGCATGCTGAAAGCGTAATGGGCCGACAATAAGGAAAAGGCCCACCAAAAGAACATCGAAGAACATGATGGTTGACCTAGCGAAATTGAGTGAGCGGCGGCGGTTGTACGGAGTGATGAATAGGTTTGCAAGAGACTGAGCATCTCCGGTGAACAAACCTTCAGCATAAGCAAGCCAGAGTTGTTGTAAGGGGCTTGATCGAGTATCCACACCGACAGTTCAATTTTGGAGAGTTGGGTTCTTGACATGGAAAAGGGGACGTCGTGTGCCTCCAACGTCTCCACCTGATAAAGCTTGGCTAGTGGTCCAGAGAGGAGCTCGCCTGTTAAGCTTGGTGCCTCAATAGAGGATTTTTCAGGGGTGCAACAACATCCCAATCGGAGGTTGTGCATGTCGGATATTCGTGGATCTGGTAAACCGGTTGAAATAATTAGAGACAAGGTGCAGGGGTTAACCGGAACCCACTGTTGCCCTTTGTCACTGCTGATCGAAAAGTCGCCGGAATCTAAGGAGGCCAAAGGGGTTTGTAACAAGACTAAAGACAGGGAAAAGCTTAAATAACTTAAAGAAAAATTAACTAAAAGAAGATACAGAGACAAGAGATTCTACCGTTGGTGAGTAGGAGTTACACCGGCGTCGGAGAAAGTTTGCGGAGTAGAGACCTTGACGTTAGTGCCTAAGAGAGTTTATTCTTTCATATTCCAATTGTTGATAAGTTGATATAATTTGCTCAAATAAATGATCTTTTATGTTCACGTTTTCGTTAGATCTGTGACAACTGTAAGATGTCGTATTTTGTTTATTAATTGGATATTAATAACTTAAACAAGCTCTGTTAATCTGTCATTTTCCTAATATAATTTGTCATTCGTATTAGTTGATGGGTAAGCTAGTTCTTAAGTAAAACGGGACTCGTAAGCAGCAGAGAGTTATAATGATATATGGAATGTCAGTTATTTAGCTCTTTACTGCGACGTGGACATTACTATGTGAAATTGTGTTGCACGTAACATATTTATAACTAATCTCTTAAAAGTTCTAAAATTTTCAAATATTATAAAATTTAGGTTAATAGTTCTTTATGTTTAAAACGCAATGACAGAAAATAAAACTTTTAACATAAATCATTAAATTGTCAACACCATGTGAGAAACCTCGTAGACCATTGTTTTTCAATACGTATTAATATTATTAATTAGTTTACAACAACATGATTACATCTTTTTTTTTTTAAAGAGCAATATGATTAAATCTCCTTGCTAAAAACAAACAGAACAAACGAATATGACTAAATCTTTAACCAAAAAATTGATTAAATCATCATATGTAACTAGTTAAACACATTAAAGATATCAACTTAAAATTCGTATTCATGTAAGTATGTAAAATTCGTATTCGTATAGTAGTGACCAGTATATATGTAACGTAACGATTGTTCACTTTGGACAAATCTTTCATATCTTTTTTTTTTCTTTTGTTTTGTTTGTTTTTTTTTTTCCTGGTTAGTGAAGGAATCATTCGTGGACAATTTTGACAGCCTAACCACAACCATTGGTTAATCTTATAAACCAAAAACTGAAATTTGGTTAATATTTATGAAAAGAAAGGTTAATCTCAAAAAAGATCGTCGGTTAACTGATCCTAATATATAATTGATCAACTAATACTTTTTATTTTAAAGAATATTCATCGAGTCGATACCTATAAGAGCATCTTTACTAGGAGCAAATTCCAAGATAGAGCAGCTTAATAAAGTAAGGCCACATTTCTATATGATTCATACATTCAATATATTATTAATCAGAATAATAACAAAAATAATGAAGAGTTGTTAAATACTGTATTCGCAAATCGCAAGAATAAAAAATTAAACAAACAGAGACCTAAAGATGAGACATATGAGGGAGGCTAAGTTAGTTGTTGGAGGCTGCTATCAAGATTACGCCGCCGTGGGGTCCCTTAGAGCCAACTGTTAAATCGACATAAGTGAACTTGTTTTAGGATGGTATAGACTTACCATTCGAAAGACCGGCCTAATTATATAACATCTACGTTCTTAGTGGGAAACTTCCATTAAACTGTCTATGTAAAGAAAGAAAAAGACTCTTGGGTGAACTAACATCATGTTTCATGTTATTCAATCTTGGTAATGACATATAATTGATACAGTTTTGTCACTACTATGCCTCTCTGATAAATTTGTACCATTTAGGGTTAAACTGATTTTTTGGTATTTAAAACCTGGAAAATTAAAAACTGATTATTGATGGCTGCTAATTGGATTTAGATATTGGCAACAAAATCAAGTCAGCTTATGGAAGTAACCGGTTGAGCCGGTGCACGAAGGCCTTGACCGAAAACGTGGCCATGTGATGTTATAATTAAGCAATGTACACTGGAAGTGCCTATCAAAGTATGTTTGAGCACAATAATTCCAATAATTACGTGTACGTCCACGCATATAGTTTTCGGTACAATTAGCGTTGAAGTAAAAAATACGGAGTTTGCGATTTGTTTTTTGATCAGTATGTAAAGAAAAAAAAAAAAAAAACAATAGCTCTTAATAAATAACAATGTTACAATGACATAATTAATTTTAAATTACTTACAACTAGCAGCTAGAATACTGTCAAGTGTCAGCCGATGATGAAGACACGAGGCAATTTGAAATTTGATTTTATAGGTATAATTTGACAGTTTCCAAGATCTTTATTTTTAATACTAATTTATAATTTTGAGTAGTTTAAATGTTTAATAGACCCAAAAAAATTCAGTGTTCAATAAGAATAATAAAAAGAAAAATACATAAATGCTTCAGAATTGGCACGGAAGTAGTGTCTATGCTATTATGTGAATAGAGTACTTGGGCATCTCCAATGGCACAACTGATCTTAAAGTAATTATAATAATATTATAATTAGGTAATAATATTATAATGAGGTAAGAAAAAGAAAGAGAGAAAAATATATATATAAGTCAAGATTAATGCTCAAGACCGTTCATCCGTTTATTCCTCTACTATTTGAGTTTTTTTCTATTTTTTTATACCCAAGATTAGTGTAAAAGATGCTGTATTGCAGATGGCCTAATACATATACGTCCATGTATGAATTTATGTCAGTGTGATTTTCAACAAAAGACATCTACGGTATTTGAATTCTCTCGAGACGGTTTTATTATGTTCTTATACATAACTTTTTTGTTACGAATATTAAATTTTGGTTCCGTCTCATTTTGGTTATATATATACTTCAACTACCTGCAACTGAAAACGTTAATTGATAGGATACAGACGTCTCGCAAAATGTCTTCTAACAGGAGATAAGTTCTAATATTGTATGCAAAATGAAGAACTTATCTTGTAGTACCGTTTTTCTATAATGATAACTATTGTATAGACTTCAGACTTATATTAGTCATTATAAATAAGAGACTAAAGCTAATCAGTATTGTTTGACATATTAAAAATAATTGTTTTTAACTTTTTTAAAATAAACCCTCATTAACGACAGGAGAATATTACCTTACATATGGTGTGGTGTTATTTAAAATAAATATTTTAGTAAAGAACAATTCTCTTGTCGTGAAGGGTTTCGATTGTAGCTTTCGTTCTCGAAGTCAGATTATCATATCATTTTCTGATTGTAATGGGGTTCGATTTGGTGACAATTTCTCGATTTTTTTTCTTAGTTAAATGTTTTATTATATCAATATAAATATCGTTAAAATTAGCACACACATACACACATATTCATATAGAATAGTCCAAGCGTGAGCAGAGCAACGTGACGACCATTCCGAATAAATGATGATCCTAGAAGAAAATGGCTTTAAACCTATGAGTATAATTTATCGATAACCATAGTAATTTCTTGCCTGCACATGATCCCGATACTTGTGTCAGATCTCTGTAATGTGTATATAGTTTCTTACAATATATAAGAATAAAATATGTTTTGTAATTACATTAACATTTAATTTTGAGAGATTACTACAAAACAAAAACAAGTAAAATGCTAAGCATTAATTGCCAAACAATCACATGTAATATTTTAAATCATAATGTTGATTTAGTCTTTTCTACTTCATGCGTGTACGTAAATCAGGTTTTGAAACGGTAACATTGGGCTGAGTTAAGAGGGTGATTTGTCAAACGAATCTATATAAATCCACCTGTTTTCCATTGCTACTAACACATATCTAACTCGAATCGTTTTCATGGCTACACAACCGCCGCTTCCACTCGCCGGAAGAGTCGCCATAGTCACCGGATCATCCCGTGGAATTGGCCGAGCTATAGCTATCCACCTAGCTGAACTCGGTGCGAGGATTGTTATCAACTACACATCTAAAGCCGCAGACGCCGAGCGTGCCGTGGCTGAGATCAACGCTTTCCCAGTTAGGGAAGAAATCACAGGAAAGGGACCAAGAGCCATTGTGGTTCAAGCCAATGTCTCTGAACCAAGCCAGGTGAAATCGATGTTCGATGCGGCTGAGACTGCCTTTGAATCGCCGGTTCACATTCTGGTTAACTCCGCTGGGATTCTCGATCCCAACCACCCTTCGATTGCAGACACATCAGTCGAAGATTTCGATCGCATCTTCAGGTATAAATGGAGACTGTTTCATTGATTAGGTTAGCTTCTTAATCCTAATAAAGCAAACTACTTTTTGTTAATTTAACAAAGTGGGATGATTAATTATGTCAGATGTGACAATGGCCTATGGTTTTGAGTTAGAAAGCTGATTGCTTTAATATCCAATTAATGTTCCATGTTGCTGCATTCTTTAATCTCCAAGAATCCTCTGTTTGTTTCTTATGGACAATGGGCTATGGTTTGAGTTAAAAAAAGCTGATTCCTTTAGTATATTTTCAACTGAAATTTCTTTGTTTCAGTCATTGTTGAACCCTGGTGAGATTTTGTCTGTGTAGTTTCACTGTTGCATCCAATAACACTCTGTTTGTTTCTTATGGACTCGTAGTGTCAATACAAGAGGAGCGTTCCTGTGCAGCAAGGAAGCTGCGAATAGGCTAAAGAAAGGAGGTGGTGGTCGGATCATACTCGTGACATCTTCGTCGATCCGATCCTTGAGAATTGGATATGGTACCTATGCAGCATCAAAAGCGGCTGTGGAAACTATGGTCAAGATTCTTGCGAAAGAGCTAAAAGGTACAGGAATCACTGCCAACTGTGTTGCTCCAGGACCTATAGCCACTGATATGTTCTATGATGGAAAGACCCCGGAGTTGGTTGAGAAGATAGCAGCAGAGTCTCCCTTTGCAAGGATTGGTGAAGCCAAAGACGTGGTGCCTCTTGTTGGATTCTTGGCTGGTGATGGTGGTGAATGGGTCAATGGTCAGATCATTCCAGTTAATGGTGGATTTGTGTAAAAGATTATGGTCTTTGACTCTTGGAGAGGAGCCTCTTCTTCCTCTTGAGAAATTATTTGGCGTTCAAAACTTGTCAAAATTGAAACATCCGGCCGGGGTTTAATTGGAATAACGCAGATTTAAAATAAAACGTCTTATTCATTTTTAATTTTTTATTAATTAATACACACAGCCGTAATATTAAACACTCATTTACTCACCTACAGACAGCATATATTATACTAGATAAGGACCCCATAATTATACTTTTTGACGACATAAATAATTATTTCTTTGCACGTTAAAAAAATTTCAAACTACATTTATGCTTGCAGTTTTGAAATTATTTCCGCCTTTAAGGTTCATATCTTTACTTATGTCTTTCCTTGTCTTTTACATATAACCATTTGTGTGTTACAGCAGAGAGTTTCCAAATCTGAAAAACAATAATAACTTGACTTTGTTTCGAATTATGAATTGCATTTAAGTTTTGATTAGGTCATGACATTGATTTCTCATGTGCCATAATACCATGAACCTAGTCATATAATTTGATGTATCATAAAAATACGAGTAAAAAGGTTAAAATTACTCTGTTCATGTTATTACTACCACGATAATTAAGCGGCCTGCAATCCCACTAACAGTAAGTTTTACTCAACGTGCTATATTTTATTTTGTCACGATTACATTACTCATAATTGAGATTGCACATGCACTCTATACTTAAATATGTCCTTCTGTACGTACAATGAAATAGTATACGATCAACAAGGAGTAACCGAAGAATTTTTTTTTGAAAGGTCAATTATATGACACAACTCAAATTCTAAACGGAACTAATTTAAAAAAAAAAAGATCAATTATGCTCCTTTTCATGGCCTTTATACCCGAACCATCTTCCGACCGTTTGTTTATGACCGAACCTAGGGTTCGATTTTGCTCCGGATTTTCCTAAGTGTAGAAAAAGGAAACTTGAGTCGCAACCATTATATAGTTTATAAAATATAGTCCAATTAATCGTTTAGTTTCATAATCCCAGAGAAAGAGAGTTTAAAGAGAGAGCAGGAGTTATATATAGAGAGTGTGACAAAGATGCAATTTCATGCTTCGATTTCTTTGATTTCTTTTTCGATTTTTATCTTTGATTTCTTCTGATCAGTTGTTGGATTTGCCCTAGCTAATCTCTTGGTTCCAAGTTGTTCGACGCTTGATTTGTAGTGATGTCGTTGCTATTCATCAAAACCAGATCACTAGAGAGACGAAGCGTGATGGAAGATGATTTGTTGATTCTTCGTTCGCATGTAACAGATCATCTGGGCTCCAAAGATCTATGTATGATCTCTTCTCCGGCGATTCGTCGAAGCGGCTGGGTTTGTGTACGAGTCATAATAATAATAAAAAAACCAAATTTTTCTCTCGCAGGAGAACCCAAAAACCTAGTTCGCATCCGATCTTCCTCGACGAAGCTTCAGCCATTGTGAATTCGTCGCCATTCTGACTTTGATCCATCAGTCAATGTCGAGATATAGTCTGTACCAGGGCCACCTAACTCTGTTCCATCACCGCTGGTTTGTGTTTACCACCGCTATGTCATGAAGCCACCGCAAAGTCATCAAACCCCTTTGGAGTCTTTACAAAAACCCCAACAGAAACAGATATTGATTTCTAGTCCATCAGGCCCATGAAGATAATGCGTCCTATGGACCAGGTTAATTCTAATCCCTTCTTTTTTTTTTGTTCAATTCAAAATTTATAGATTTATTTTTTTTTTTTTTTTTAAGTTTCATTCAATTTTATTTTCACCTTTTTCTAATATTTGTAAGAATGAAAATTTGTATACTAAACTTATAAGACAATGTAAAAGAACTAAACTGACTTTGGATCGAGTCATTTGACTTAGTCAGTTATTTGTTAGAGATTCCATAAGTTCAAATTGTTTTGTAGATTAATAGCATGCAAGTTTTTAATTTTTAAAATATCATTCTTTATTTATTTAATATGGATTTTAAATTAAAGAGTTTTAAAATTTTAAAATGCTAAATTAATAAGCGATGTGAAAACTAACCAAATTTTTGATCCGATCATTTAAATTTAGTCATTTGTTCGTTAGAGATTCAATAAGTTCAAATTGTTTTTCACATTATTTCATAGATTTAACATCTTTTTATTTTTTTTGTAAAATGTTGTTTTCACTTTTTATGAAGTCTTTTACAATGAAAAATGTTAAATGTATAAGTGGTCTGAAAACTAATCCAATTTTAGATTCAGACATTTAACACAGTCATCTATTGTTAGAGTTTCCATAAGTTCAATCAATTTTTTTCTTTCTCTTTTGCCCATATATGTTTGCTATTGGCAAATTTCAAATGAACATACGGTACATGCTTTGCTTCTAAAAAGGAAATATATTATATATATCTAGAGGCTACTTTTTTTGCGAAACTTGCAAATATTGACCTAATTATATTTTATTATTTTTAAAATTTTAAATTCTCACTGTAATTTATCTGTTAATTACTGTATGTACGGCGATACCGTCTTTCAACAGCTCGATATTGCTTTTGATGTTTAAACAGTCAGGAGATCGATGAAGATCTGCACAATCAGCAACTCGCCGCCGTATATGCAACTCCTGAAAACCCTAGATCTACGTATCTCTGCTTTTTTTGTTTCTTAGTAAGTCTTCCTCTTTCTTCTATAATTGTGTAATTAAATCAAAGATTAGTAATAATTTGCTTAATTTGAGAAATTACTGAATTTAAAGGTTGAAAACAAGTTCCAGTTCTTGATTTTGTGAACGTTCAAGGCTGTGTACGTACCCAGAACTGATTTGGTTTTTCAAGGTACAAAATTTTTGCTCGACGAATCTCTTTAACGAGGTTAAGCTTTTTCTTCTTCACTTGTTAATTTTAAGCGTATATATTCTCAGATAATAAAGAAGCTGTTGTATCCTTTTTGTAGTTGAAATCACCGCTCATTGATAAAGAAAGATCAAAGCTTGTTGAGAAATTGAGTGAAGCTAGTCAACATAATCGATTCCTCAAGCGCAAGGTTCTTGTTATATTCATATGCTTAACTTGGTACCTCTATCTGTCCATTGTTTGATGTGAATCGCCTTAGATGGTTTGAGACACTTGCAACTTTTTATATCTTATTCTGTTTAAAAAATGTTATGTCCTCTTGGGAACACATTGTATACTAACGAGTTACTGGACTTTGTTTGTTGACTACTGATTTTTTTTTACAGAAAGCACGTGAAATTGGAATAATTAACATCAGAAATGAGCTTTCACTTATGGAGCTCGAAGTTCAGGTCTTTATTTCTACTTTCGATTTTTCAATGTCACGACTCACTATCTCATTGCCTTAAGCTAATTTGGTTGAGTTGAAATCTGATTATAGTCTTAAGATGAAGACCACACATAAGCTGGTAACTGGTAAATTCTTCCTCAATTTATTCTTAACTGGTCCTTGTTAAACTTTGTGTGGCCTGTATGACATGACACTGCGTTTTTGTTGTATTATTGGTATCTTGTTTCTATTTCCAATTAGAACTGGCTTATGAGACTTCGTGCAGCAGCTGGGAGGATTATCGGTTGATCAAACTCACTGTCATAGACTACAACGTATGAATTTCTAACCTCCTTTTGTAACTCTTAACTCTATTTGGATTTCTTATGATTTGGTTTACACACAGGTTTGCAAATGACCAAATCTGTTTATGTATCTTCTGATTATGTTGATGATTGTTTTCCTGGTAAAGAGTATTTGAGATCTTCTTTATAAAGAGGTGAGCTTTTGGACATGCTTACTTGTTCAGTCTCTTTGTTGGGAAAATGCAGGAGTGAGTACCACAAGAAGACAAGTCTTGAGTAAGAATCGGTGTACTAAAGCTGGAGACTTTGAGGAGGACTTCAAGAAGGCAAAGGAGAAGAAAGTAGGAGTTCCAAGGTTTTAACGTCTCTTAAGAACTTGTTTAGATGTTATATAATATGTAGTAAATACTTGCTATAAGGTTTTGTTTGATGACTTGTTTTAGTCCAATATATGGTATGCATGTTTTGGATAATTTATTCAATATACTTTTTAAAATAATTTTATATTTTATTAAATCAAATTGTAAAGAAAATTTTGTGCTAGCAGAAAATATATTATTGCAACAATAAGTAGCTACTATTGACAAAACCACAGTACAAAATGTTTGCTACTATTAATTATAATATAGCAAATAAAAAATGCTACTAATACTTTTAATATGGCGATACTATGGCGCTATTATAGAGAGAGAATTAATAGCATATGGCGCTATTGTATGTGTCTTCTCTAAGATAGCACCGACAAAGACAACGTTTACAAAATCGTTATCAAAACGATATAATAGCGTTTTCGTGTGCTAAAAATACGCATATTTCTTGTAGTGAGTTAATAACTAAGAGATGTCATTGGTTATTTGATCCAATCATTTTCAACTTCATGACAAATAACCAATCATTTTCAACTTCATGACAACTAACTAATTATAAGTGATTCTGATTTCCAAGTATGAAACTCCAAATGTTGATGTATGCTCAGCGCATTTCTTACGTATACAGTTGTTTAAAAAGTTTTTGTTGTTATTTTGTTATTGGAAATGTTTGCGATTAATGTATGTTATGAGTTTAGTAATGACTACCTAATACCCATATATATATGCTAGAAAACTAAGTGAATTTATTCCAAGGATAGTTGTGATGAGTTAAACTGACTTCTTTCATAAAATTTTGGTTTTGGTATTAGTGTTTAAGTGGTGTATATTAATTCTAATTAGACAAATGCTCTACTCGTTACAACTAAATGCTGATGAGTCAACAGGACGAGCTTGACGAATTTGATATAATTGCGACGAGGTTTCAACCCTATATATGGATCAGACTGATCATGACCTTTTAAAAATTGTGAATCCGTAAAGGTCATACATAACTTCAGAATTTTTAATATTTGGATTTTGTTCTACCACAATATCCCCTACCAAACACCAATTTTTCTATGTAACTTCTTCCTTTTGCTTTTGATATATCTATTTAATTATATAGCTCTTAAATCATTCACAGAACTAATTGTCATGTGCTTCACGTAAAATCTCTTGCTATCATAAGAAAAACTACCCTGTAAATTAAAACATGTGAGAAAAAGGGTTAAAAAGTGAAGAGAATAGCTCACACAAATTAAGATATCATCGAATTTACTTTCTTAGTCATTTTCAAAAATTAAGACAGCTACAAGCACCAATGATATAAAGATCACATGTAAATGGGATTAAGGAAATGTTTTATCAATTAAGAAGGAAGCTTCTATAGCAGTGCACTAGAAAGTCTATAAAGATAATTAACTTTACTTTAGCCCTAGAAAGGAAAGACTCTAAGCTCTTTTTCACGCCCTTTCGGGCATAGCCACCATGAATTAGATATTGGTACTCTCTTATGCAATACTGAAATAAAAATTCCAACTGACTTTTTAATTTCTTTTTCAATGTCCTTATCTCTAGATTTCGCTTGCAGCAGTACTTTGGTACGATAATAGTTAAAAACATAATTCACATTATTTTACTAAATATTTAAGAGTTAGATCGTTAACAATTTTAGATACATAATGCTCAGGTCTGTCGCTTAAATTAAAAACATTAACAAAAAAAAGAAGGTGTACAAAAATAAGTAAAATAAAAGAAAAAATTGATGTGAACGAGAAAGACATGGTACGAACTACGAAGAGCATACGAGTCAGGAAACAAATGATCTTTTAACTTCACGTTTTCCTTAGATCTCTGACAACTGTAAGATGTTGTATTGTGTTTATTATTTGGATATTAATACCTTAATCAAGCTCTGTTAATCTGTCATTTTCCTAATTTTTTTTTGATCCATTTGTTATTCGTATATAATAGTTGACGGGTAAGTTCTTAAGTAAAATGAGACTCGTAAGTCGTAAGCAGAGTGTGTGTGTGTGTGTTTTTTTTGTTTGTAACTTCTTTACGTATATATGGAATGTGAGTTATTTAGCTCTTTACTGCGACGTGGACATTACTATGTGAAAATGTGTTGCACGTAACATATTTATATCTCTTAAAAGTTTTAAATTTTCAAATATTATAAAATTTACGTTAAGAGTTCTTTATGCTTAAAACGCAATGACAGAAAATAAATTTTTTAACATAAATTGTCAACACCATGTGATAAACCTCGTGGACCATTGTTTTTCAATACGTATTATAAATTAGTTTACAACAATATGATTACATATTTTTTTTTTTTTTTTAAGAGCAATATGATGAAATGTCCTTTCTAAAAACATACTAAACAAACGAATATGACTAAATCTTTAACAAAAAGAATTGATTAAATCATCATATGTAACTAGTTAAACACATTAAAGATATCAACTTAAAATTCATATTCATGTAAGTATGTAACACCAAATATTTGTAGGAAAGGTTAAAGCCTTTAGAGGTTATAGGTTAGTGACCAGTATATATGTAACGTAACGTTTATTTGGGTTTTCGTTTCTCTCTTTGGATCCTCCCATACGGTTGCCCCTTTTAGTGGACAAATCTTTCATATCTTTTTTTTTTCTTTTGTTTTGTTTGCTTTTTTTTTTCCTGGTTAGTGAAGGAATCATTCGTGGACAATTTTGACAGCCTAACCACAACCATTGGTTAATAATCTTATAAACCAAAAAGTGAAATTTGGTTAATATTTATGAAAAGAAAGGTTAATCTCAAAAACATCGTCGCTTAACTGAACCTAATATATATAATTTGATCAACTAATACTTTTATTTTTAGAAGAATATTCATCGAGTCGATACCTATAAGAGCATCTTTACTAGGAGCAAATTCCAAGATAGAGCAGCTTAATAAATTAAGGCCACCTTCTATATGATTCATACATTCAATATATTATTAATCAGAATAATAACAAAAAGAATGAAGAGTTGTTAAATATACTGTATTCGCAAGAAAACATAGAATAAAAAATTAAACAAACAGAGACCTAAAGATGAGACATATGAGGGAGGCTAAGTTAGTTGTTGGAGGCTGCTATCAAGATTACGCCGCCGTGGGGTCCCTTAGAGCCTACTGTTAAAATCGACATAAGTAAAATGAGTGACTTGTTTTAGGATGCATAGACTTACCATTCGAAAGACCGAGCTAATTATATAACATCTACCTTCTTAGTGGGAAACTTCCATTAAACTGTCTATGAAAAGAAAGAAAAAGACTCTTGGGTGAACTAACATCATGTTTCATGTTATTCAGTTTTGGTAATGACATTTACTTGATACAGTTTTGTCACTACTATGCCTCTCTGATAAATTTGTAGCATTTAGGGCTAAACTGATTTTTGGTATTTAAAACCTGGAAAATTAAAAACTGATAATTGATGGCTGCTAATTGGATTTAGATATTGGCAAAAAAGTCAAGTCAGCTTACGGAAGTAACCGGTTGAACCGGTGCACGAAGGCCTTGACCGAAAACGTGGCCATGTGATGTTATAATTAAGCAATGTACACTGGAAGTGCCTATCAAAGTATGTTTGAGCACAATAATTCCAACATTTTGTTTTTTGTTGATTGTCGACTCATATTTGTTGATACCTTTGAATTGTTTTTTTTTTGTTATTTAAAAAATTGCTGTGGATTATTTAAAGGGTTGGAATTTCAGAAAATTTTGGTCTTTCTTTTACAAGAAATGAAATAAAATATAAAACGTATTTTTGCGTGGTTCACTCAATATCTGAATTTCTAGGATTTTTTTCTCTCTCTTTCTCAAGTTTGGGACCAATTTTCTCTTTAGTGGCACATGACTCCTCTCTTTAAATGTTAAGTTTTTACCTTTAAAACAAAAGTTAACTCTAATATGAATTTTTGGCCGTATCTTAAACAAAGTATATGAGGAATTCTAATCTATATAGGAGTGGTAGCGTATAGTAGATATATGTTTTGGAAAATTGTGGGGGTTATACTATTTTGTGGTGTTTGTCATATTTTAATGTACAAAATAACACCGAAATTACAAAATGTAACCCAAAAATAGTATTATTACTAACAAAATTTAATAACTAAACTTGTGTAACTAATATCAATATAATATATAAACATATATCTCGATATAATGTGTGACTATGGAAAACCAATACTTTGCTCTTACAATTATATATATATTGTTGATAGTTAATCGGTCCGTACATCTACATATGTANTGTATCAGATCTCTGTAATGTGTCTATAGTTTCTGACAATATATAAGAATAAAATGTTTTTTGTAATTACATTAACATTTAATTTTGAGAGATTACTACAAAACAAAAACAATTAAAATGCTAAGCATTAATTGCCAAACAATCAAATTTAATATTTTAAATCATAATGCTGATTTAGTCTTTTCTACTTCATGCGTGTACGTAAAATCAGGTTTTGAAACGGTAACATTGGGCTGAATCGAATCTTGATGTACTTCTGTATATATTTTGCAAATCATAAGCACGTGTCAATAGTTATAATCATAAACCAATGTAAACTTAAAATTGTGTCATATATATTTAAACGTTCAAACACTATAATAAACGATTCAATCTACATGGTAACTACCAGCCAAAGTTCCCTCACAATTAATCGATTGTAGTATTACACGCATGAATACCACCGAAACTATTAACTGCTAGTATTGCAACTTGTGTTTTTAAACACATCTACATATATAAATCAAGAAATAAAATGGCATACGNTACGTAAGTAAGAATTGAATTTAGTTATCTAATCTAGCAAGTGGCATATTTATGCGAAGATTATATAATCAATTATGCGCTGGACATTATTACGTGTACGTCCACGCATGTAGTTTTGGGTACAATTAGCGTTGAAGTAAAAAATACGGAGTTTGCGATGTGTTTTTTGATCAGTATGTAAAGAAAAGAAAAAAAAATCAATCGCTCTTACTAAATAACAATGTTTCAATGACATAATTAATTTTAAATTACTTACAACTAGCAGCTAGAATACTGTCAAGTGTCAGCCGACNACGTATTTTTGCGTGGTTCACTCAATATCTGAATTTCTAGGATTTTTTTTTCTCTCTCTCAAGTTTGGGACCAATTTTCTCTTTAGTGGCACATGACTCCTCTTTTTAAATGTTAAGTTTTTACCTCTTAAAACAAAAGTTAACTCTCATATGAATTTTTGGCCGTATCCTAAACAAAGTATTGTTAACTACTTTTAGAGGAATTCTATTCTATGTGAGTGGTAGCGTATAGTAGAAATATGTTTTGGAAAAATCTGGGGGGGGGGGGGG